>NW_010555530.1:28433-28798 GCF_000687285.1 Phaethon lepturus
CTTTCATAAGCTCATACTGACTAGGCCTGATCACCTGGTTGTCCTGTATGTGTTGTCTGGTGGCATTCATGATCTGCTCCAGAACCTTCCCTGGCACAGAGGTCAGACTGACAGGCCTGCAGATTCCCAGATCCTCCTTTCAGGCCTCCTTGTAGATGGGCATCACATTTGCACGTTTCCAGTCAACTGGGACCTCCCCGGTTAGCCAGGATTGCTGATACATGATGCAAAGTGTCTTGGTGAGAGCTTCCACCAGCTCCCTCAGTAGCCGTGGGTGGATCCCACCTGGGCCCACAGACTTGTGCATGTCTCCGTGGTGCAGCAGGTCACTAACCATTTCCCCCTGGATTACGGGGCCTTCGTTC
>NW_010555531.1:0-3861 GCF_000687285.1 Phaethon lepturus
AGCGTGGGCGCTCACAGACGGCCGTCCCTGGGGAAGGCGGCTCATAGAAATGTGGTGTGAAAACAGGGTCTCGGGGAGAGCAGAGACCCTCGCCCAGCGCCAGGCGCGGGGGAGGCAAAGGCTGTCCTGGTCCTGGGCAGCGGCGATGCCACGGGGCCGACCTCGAGCAGAGGAGGCAAAACCGGATCTGCTCCGCCAACGCCACGGCATGTCAGCCGTGGCAATCGCCTTCCCCGAGCCCTGCTCACCCCAGGCTGTCCGGGGCCCAGCCAGGCGCTGCTGGGAGCCCCAGAAGCTCCTGAGGAAGCACCGCTGCCCCAGAGGAACCACCTCTCCACGGGGCACAGAGCATCCCGGCCGTATCAAACCAGGCCCCTTCGAGCTGAGTGGGCCCTCTGAAGTGGGGGATCTTTCAGGAAGGCACAGGTCCCCATGAGCTAGCTCTAATTTTGGAGTGACCAGGTCATGCTCAGGTCCACTCTCCTCCCCTACATCGGCCGGGCTGAGCCTTCACCCAAGCACCCCGCGCGCCGGTGCCGCATCTTGACAGGTGCCGGTGGGTGCTCCCCAGCCCAAGCCAGACGCCCTCCCCGGCTCTGTGTAGACAGCCGGGGGGCTGTCTCCCTTGCTGGCTGCAAGATGCTGGTGGAACAGCTGCTTTGATTTGCAAAGCGTTGGTTGCCGGAATACCTTACATTCCAGGAGGCTGGGGGTGACTATGAGGGTTGCAGAGCTCTGGGGAGTGGAAATTCCTGTGCCCCAGCCAGCTCCGGGAGTTGCTGGAGTTATACTCGCCCTTGTCCTGCCTGCACCGGGGCCGCAGCAACCCCCCGAATGCCTTTGGCTCTGACACAGGCGTCCTTGGCCAGACATCGGCACTCTGAAGTCGCCGTTTCACAACTGACAGATCCGGGGAGATTAATGAAACATTCCCAAAAGGAGGGAGCAATGGGGAAAACACCGCGGCATAATGGAGACGTCTGCAATTATAACAGCCCTCCCGATTTTCTGTAAACTGGGCCACTTCCCCTGCTTTTCCTTATCCTTGAATCACCTCAGTCAGTGACTGAGAGTAAACATGGAGTTGTGTGTCTGCCCATAACTGCCTTCTGCTCCTGCCTGACAGGCAGCGTAAGACGTCCGTGGCACGTTAGGAGCTGGGCAGCTCTGTAAACAGGGATAGCTGCCCTGTCTCACGGCTACGGCGTGCAGTGGGGAGGCAGGAGACTCGGTTCTGGGCTCTGACGAAGGCGCGTGACCTTGGTGCTGTGCCACGCACCCCCGCTGCCTCCTCTTTCTGGGGTCTCCTTTGCCACGGGTTGTGGTGTGCCCTCCCCGCACCCCGGCGAGGCAGCGAACTTGTACCGTCCTTGTTTTTCAGAGAGGGAAAAGAGGAATAAGGGTATGGGGTGATTTTCCCAAGGTCACACAGAGGTAGCAGCAGCATCGCCACCAGGTCTGTGTCCCCAGTTCTACCCGATGATGTGGCCACGAGGCCGCCAAGGCCAGCAAGCCAAGAGTCATTGGAAAAGCCCGTGGGGAGGAAACCGTCCCCAGCAGGGTCAGGCAGGGATGGAGGCTCGGCGATCCCTCCCTTTGGACCTGGAGCTCATGCGAGTGGGTTTAAAATAACACCCATTGTGAAAGGTTAAAGCTGCTATGCCCGGGACGGGACCGGTGCAAACTCCCCTGCTGATGCAGAGGCGAGGGCTGGCGAGCGAGCGGCACCGAGCTCTGGAAGGGGAGTTTGGCCAGTCAGGGCTATTTTTTGCAAGGTGATTCCAAGGTGAGTGAGAAGGGGAAGGGAGCACCAGGTGCCCAAGAAACGACCTCCACACTAATGCTCTTTGATAGCCCTCAGCACCCCACCGGCGCCGCGTGGGTGAAGCCCTGCAGCTCATTCCCACTGCAGCCTGCTGGAGAGGGTCCCTGTGAAAACATTCAGGATGGTTGACAACTCAAAAATTCGATTTAATTTTGCCACAGTGCTTGCTCTGGACGCAGGCTGGCCCATCCTGCCCAGCCTGCGTGGTCCGAGCTGCCAGCAGCCCCCTCCTCATTAGCAGAGCTAACGAAGAGGGAGGTGAGCTGTGCCGGGCTCGGCAGCGCGGGGCTGCTAAGGGCCGTGAGAGCAGCAGGGCAACGCTGCGTAACAATGATGAAAGACCCCAAAATAGGCCACGGCCCCCACGACTTGCTAGGGCAAACAGCATCCCTGCAAGGCGCCTGCCCGAAAAGAGCAACTCAAGTCAGGTTTTTAGGTTTATTTCTGTGAGATGGAGGGGAAAGACAGCGCACTGCCCAGGCGGAGGTAGAACTTCACCCCCCAGCACAGCTCTGGGCCCGTCCAGCTCTCTGCCCTCACAGGACCTGGGCTGGGCTCCAACCCAAGCAGCCCCTTAACAGCTCCTCCACCTCTGCTGCCCAAAAAGGGGCCAAAACCACCTGGATGGATTCTGGTCACTGCTCAGCTTTAAAGTAGCTCAGTGCTCTTGGGCCTGTCCTGCGTGTTCTCACACCCTGAGCCACTCTGCCAACCAGGCTCCTCTTCCTCTGCTGAGGTGGGTCTCCATCCTCACCTCCTTCCCCCCACCAGCTGCCAGAGGAGGGAGAGCAAAGCGAAGGTGACAACCCGACTGCAGATGCTCTTTCTCGCCGGGCACGCTCACCTCCTCCTCCGAGCCAGGGGAGCTGAGCTCACCCATGCTCTGGCAGGATCAAAACCAGAAGCGAGCGATAGACTCGGCACGCACGAGAAAGCAGCGATCGGTCTGGCAGCTATTTGGGGATGGCAAACCAACCCACTCCGGCCCCTTCCCGTCTGACGGAGGCCACGGAGATTCCTGGCCAGCTGACGGATGGTGTAAGCACTTTATTGATTTCTGCATTCAGCATAGGAGAGATTTAATTGAAATATGGAGGTTTCTAACCTCAGTGTCAGCCTCTCAGCAGGGATGTTGCTGTGCAAAGCAGCCAAGGTTGTGCCATCCTCTTCCAAACGCCGTCTCCTGCTGGGAACATACATGTGGAAAACAGACATCCCTCCCAGAGAGGGACATGCTCGCGCACGTTAACCATGTACACCATGTCAGGATCCAAAGGTAGCCTTCACGGTGTGGTACCCATGTACTGGTACTGAATATGTCCTCATCCTTTTGGGAGTTATTGTTAAATAAACCCCTCCTGGTTTATATAGTACCCAGAGGCCAAATTAAGGCTTGACTCAAGTATAATTCAGTTAAAAGCAGAAATCTGTTGAGCACCGAAGCATGCAAATCTTCATGTGTGCAATAAAAATTCAGAGTGTTGGATACAGGAGCAGAGCTCGGTTGGGATCAGCCAGCAAACTCCCGGGAGAGGCAGCTGGCACCTGGCCGGGAAACTCCGGGGCTTGCTCCCCTTCTCCGTCCCTGCCAGATTTCTCTTATTTCTCTAATATGACATAGGTGTGGGCTGAGAAGAGCTAGAAAAGACCGTGGTACCTGTTCGGGTCCTGGGTAAAACATGCCACGGCAATGACTCGGCTCTGGGTTGGCAGCGTTAAAACCCAAGTCACGGCATTGGCGAGACTCGAGCGAATCCTGCCCGGCTTCGGGACTCAGAGTCGGAGGTTTGGCAGCATGGGAAATTCTCCGAAGTAGAAATCGCCTTTCCTTCTGCCCTAAGGAATTCCCAATGGCTGGGCGGGACACAGTGAGCATCCCTGTGCGTCCTGAGAGGGCTCCATGCTCCTCGACAGCATTTCCACCCGCACATTTGGGCACCCACTCCCTGAGGAATCGGCGGTAGGGCGGGGGGGTGCGAGGGAGCTGGCCTATTAAAATCCCATTTGTACAGGGGAGCGGGCGGTCAGCAGGCACT
>NW_010555531.1:3895-27717 GCF_000687285.1 Phaethon lepturus
GAAATGATTGTCTCTTTCCCAGACTGAAGAACCACCAGTTGGTCTTCCTGCTCTTTGAAATTCTCAGAGCTTAGCAAATAGCCCTGCTTCCCATGGGGCCGGGAGCGGGCCAGCAGCGGTGGGCCCTGCTCCCTCCCACTCCCCTGCAGGCTTCTTTCATTAAAACACTCGGGGAAGCTGAACGGCGCGCCAGCCCTTCCTACATACCCCATAAAGCTGACAAGCAATTATATTCACTGAAAGGAGCCATGCTGTGAGAGCAAAGAAAGGCTGAGAAAGGCAGCGAAAGCAGGGCTTTTTGTACCCACGCTCAGGGAGCGGGCAGCAGCGCTTCGCGGAGAACATCGCATGGGACCTTATGGGATGCTCCTTCTCCTTTCAGGTCACGTCCTTCTATGTCCCGCACCTGCAGGGAAAGTTGCGGTACAGGAACAAAGAGTGACTGGGGTTTAAGGCTGACATTCACTGTTTCCCGCAGGGAAGGGCATGCAGCTTGCAGGTGGATAGCACTGAGTGATCCACCTCAGAGCCTCGGCAGGCACTCTGCTCGCTGGACCATGTCCTAGGGGCTCTGAAGCAGCTGAGCCTTTCACAGCAGGAAAGGGAGAGGAGCTAACTGAATTGGAAAATGCTGTAGCTACGGCATAGCCTTGTCCATGTAGGAAGCAACTGCGCTTCACTCCAGGCACTTGCAAGTGGCTGGAGTTTCCAGGACAGTTGAATTCAGAAGGAGCAGACTTGGGGAGAGGCTGTGGAGATAAATGCAGGAATAGGCTCTAATGCCAAACCTATAGCCTGACCACAGGACTCAGCTGGCAGAGGTGACCTCCAAGGGTGTGGTATTTCCACAGAGTCTTCCTTTTAGTCTAAGCAATGATTCCCCCAGCAGCTTGCATGGCCAAAGGCAGAAAGCCAGCTCTCACCCACAGCCCCAGCGTAAGAGCTCATGGCAGAAGGTGCAAATTGAGACTGGCTTCAAAAGAGAGACACACCAGTAAGGAAAGGGACCGCGGCAGAGGAGCCAGGAGCTCTGTGCATTTCCCAGCAATGTCTTTGTGGCCTGTGTACCTCCCTGATCCTAGAGGTGCCAGGCAAGACACCCTGGTGTCTCAGACACCTGGGGCTCACCCCACCACCCTCAATCAGCAGCTCCCCTTTCGCAGGTGATAGCAGCAGTGGGATGGAGACAAACCTTCGCCCCTCTCTTTCTCCCTCCCCATCCCATCCACGCTCCAGCTCTGACAGTGAAGTCAACATAAGGGGCAGGCGGGTGGCTTCCTCATCCTTGTGCCAGCAGCCGCTGTGTCGACAACAAAAAGCCAGGGAGGAATCAGCCCAAAGCTGTAAAGTGTGGGGTTTTTTTTTTTCCCCTCTCTCAAATAGAAGTCCATTAATAATCAGCAAAGCGTTTAATGAGAGGCTAGAAGGAGTTCTCAGCGTTAAGAGGGGATTAAGGGTAATCTTCATCGCTCATGCTTCCTTGCTGTGCGGAGGCGGTTCTGACCTGCGCCTGCCAAAAGGGCCCAAGGCAAGGCAGGGCTGGGACATGCAGCCCTGGGGGATGCAGGGCTGCGACTCACCTGATGAAGGGTCCTATGGGAATGAAACAAGACACGGGTTAAACATGACCAGTTTTCAAGCAGCCATTCACATTTAAAAATCATCCTGATTTCCTCTTTATTAATCCAGGCTCCCTCTTAAAGAGGGGGCTGCAAGTTCTGCTGACATGAAAAGGAGAGCATCTTTTCATCTGAGCACACAGCTCTAATTCAAATTTGGCCAAACAGATCCTCTGACAGTTTGCAATGTGTGATTTGCTCAGACAGGCGTCGCAGCCTTTGCGCTGGGATGAAGCTAAACTGCTAAACCAGAAATCTTGTACCATATGGGTCCCTTACAGACCAGACAGGGGATGTGCTGTCCTCAGGGTCTCTGGAGTAAACATGCATGAAAAAGGTTTGGTGCATAGCATGTTCCCAGCTCTCTCGCCCACAGCGGGGAAGGAACAGCCCCTGGGGCCATCCCACCTTCTGTGCCTGCTCCCAGAACGCCAGCAGCTTCCCTGGCTGCCACCAGCACAGAAGCAAGGTTTCCAGGAGTTTATGACTCTAGAAAGAACCAAATGTTTGGATCTGGCACCTCAAAGCCCTGTGAGAGATGCTGACCCCCTACAGCCAAGCTGGGAAACAGAAATTACATCTTCTCCACCTGACCTCAGCCAGGCTGGCACTACAAAGAGCCGCAATTGGCCCAGGGAGCCAAAAGCAGTGTGGAATATCTTGGAGCAGTGATTAGATTTTAGAAAGTCATGATCTCATCTTGCATCTCCTGGGAGCAAGGAGAAAAGCATCCTCACAGATTAAAATTTTGGTTCCAAATTATTCATTCAGCTCTGGGAGCAGGAAACTCATTTTCCCAGCTTTGTATTTCTGTCAAACGCTGTGCTTAATTCTCTTTTCATATCGCTTTTATACTGGTTTGACACCACTGATTTATGTATAGCTACTCCTAATCTGTGGTAGTGAAAGGAAAGGCACACTCAGATATGCTGTCCTAGATTTCACTGTATTATCTGCTGATTTCAACTACCCCGTTTCTCTCTCAGGCACTACTACGAAAGGGGTTTTCTAGAATGCTCTCAACCATCCAGACCAGCTGGTTTCTCCCCTGCCTATGTTCAGAGTCCTGCTTTGCAGGCTTCGAGCACTGGGTTGCAGCTTTGCCGAGTGCTTCCCTTCTTGCCTCGCAACCCTCCACTCTCTCTCACCAATTCCCAGAGAGGTTGTTTGCTCTTCTCCAGCTCTGCTAGGTCTTCCCAACTCCCCCACGTTTTATGTCATCAGGAAACTTGGACATTTTTTATGCTGTGCCTCCCTCAAGGTCACAAATCTCAAAGGGGACTCAGGCACCAATGCAGTGTGCTGTATGTCCCCTTTTCCCAGCCTGAAGCTTTTTCCCCTGATACTCTGCTCTCTGTTCCTGTGGGGTTAATGAATCTCTTTTCAAAGCCTCCTCAACCTAACCTGGGTAGATCAGTGGTAGCTCCTAAAAAAAACTAGCTCCTAAAAATATCCAGGAAAGACAACCATGCCGGTATTTAACTGTGCTGCTGTACTTTGAGAAGGGCGAAGTGCCTGGCTGCAGCTGGAGACTGTTTTGTCTCCCATCTCTCAACTCCGTCATGTCCTCCGTATGTTCTAGCAAATTCATCAGGCATGACTCACAGACCTTCCCTGTACACATTCCTGTCTGCTGACTGCCCCTTCCTAAAATTAGACTCTATTCTTGTTGGCACGCGAGTTCAGTCACAGGGGAAGGTGAGGAGCTGCAGACCCACGTCCCTTCCTTGTGTCGGGAGCCGAGTCCGGAAGGGACTGGTGTTCAGGCTGAGGAGGATGATCCCTTTTCCCTGCGCAGCTTTGTCCTTGGCCCTGCTGCTACAGTGGAGGGTGCGGATGATAAATGTTTCCATCCTCTGAGAGCTGGCTGGAGACCACTGTCTCGTTTCATGAAGGCCAGCCCCTGATGGATGAGAATGCTCTGGGTCAACACCGACTTGATCATCTACTCCAGACAGGAAGGACACCTCCCCCTGTGAAATCCTGGAGTTCACAATTGCTTGCTGCTCCTTCTTCTAAAGTCCCAAATTCGCGTGCACTTAGCCATGTACCTCTTTCAGCAACCTTTTTGCTCACTGAAGTACTCACTAGAATCAGTCTGGGTCCGAAAGGCTTATCCAGACATCCTGTTCCTAAGAGTCTCACTGGTGGGTGTGGGCCTCCCATCTCCTAGAAAGAGGAGCTCTGAAGGCTGGACTCTGGGTGTTGTTTGGGGAGGAGAGAAAGGAATAAGGTCGTTGCTCTGCTAAGTGTAGAACAGCACTGACCTTCAGCTGGGGAATTTTGTTCTCCTCTTATTTTCTCTATTCCCGGAGGAACATTCACCAGGAGTGAAGTCAGTTGTTAGGAGACACTGACACTACAGCTAGAATATTTTTGGCCACATTCAGGTGGCTCGGACTAACTATAAATCCAACAAGTGTTACTGGAGACATGCATACTTGCATCCTTCTTTTACTGTTGACCTCAGCCCCAGCCCTGGAAGGGCAGTGTTGTGCAATGGTTACAAAGCAATAAAAGTATTATTCTTTGATGAGAGTCAGAAAAAATTGACTCCTCCTCACCCTGCTGACCTCCTGGGGCTAGTCAGGGTCCTAGCAGTCTTGTTAGCATTTACTGCCTTTGGGTTCGGGGCATGAGCTGGAGATTGTGAATTAAATTTGACCAGAGGAGAGAGAACAGGACTCCAACCTGCTGCACTGAGCACTGAAGGACTGTGCCAAGCCTACGAGGTAAAACCTTCCACCTGAGATGCCAAGAAGGGCTGTGCACTGCGCAGCTCCTTGGGAAGAGGCTCCCGGCGAGGCTGTGCAGGAGCCCAGCGGGTACTCCAGAGCCTGGCTCTCCCTGGCAAGGCTGGCAACTACACAGATCCACCCTGCAGCTGGAAACTCCACTGTGCTCTGGAGTTGGGAATAAATACAAAGCCTTGGGCTACTGCTTTCATGGCCTGTGCTTTTCACATTACAATGGTCCATCGGTGCTGCTGCAGCATGTTCTGTCCTGTTAGCTGTAAGTAGATGGTTGCCCGATATCCTCTGACCATCTGAGAGACAGCCTATCAGCCACAAAATGTGCATAAAAAAACTTCTGTCAAACTAACAGGGAAAAGCAAAAGAAACACTCCCATTTACTACTCCTGAATTTCAAACCTCCAGAGTGCTCATCAAAGCATTCAGTTTTCATACTTCCAAGGCAGATTTTGCACTTCCTCCCAGCTGTCACTGTCAGACCGTAATAAGAGACAACAGAGAAAATGTGGTGCGTGGCTGGGAAGGATGAGATGAATGAGCTACTTGGTGGTCTGCTCTGTTGTCAAAAGAAACTCCTTCCAAGGGTCAGCTATTTCACATGTGTCTAATGCAACTCATATTCTCAGCAGAGATCTCCTAGAACCTCACTGGTAATTCAGACATGGAAGTAGTCTGCAGTTTCCAGGTGCCATACCCAGAACATACACAGGAAGGACCCTGAGCAAGGTCCTTTCCTTCTCCCTTCCTTGCCCTTGCTCTGTCTCCTGCCTGCGGCTGTGACTTTGCCTCTGTAAAGGCTCTGCTCTCCCTCCTTGCAGACAGCCCGTCAGCTCCAGTAAATGTCACAGTCAAACACCTGAAAGCCAACTCAGCCGTTGTGACTTGGGATGTTCTGGAAGATGAAGTTGTCATTGGATTTGCAATTTCCCAACAGGTATGGTGTCTATAGTTACCCAGATTTGGTCATGTTCGTCTTCACCCCAGGTCCCCTCAGTTTCCAAATTTTCTTGCTGCAGTTTAAGCCCATTCCTTCTCGTCCTGTCCCTTGTGGTCTGGGAGGGGACTTGGCTTCCCGTCCTCTTTGCAGCAGCACTTCATGCATTGGTAGCTGCAGAGAGGAAAGGGTCTGACGGTCTCCACACCCGTGGTGGACAGGGCAGGAAGCAGTGGTCTTAGATGACAGCAGTGCACACAGGAGGCCTCTCCACCACTCTGTGCTCTCCTCTCTCGGCTTCCAGAAGAAGGACGTGCGGATGCTGCGCTTCATCCAGGAGGTGAACACCACCACCCGCTCCTGTGCCCTCTGGGACCTAGAGGAGGACACTGAGTACATTGTGCATGTCCAGTCCATCAGCATCCAAGGCCAGAGCCCTGCCAGTGAGCCAGTCCTCTTCAAGACCCCCAGGGAAGCTGAGAAACTAGCCTCTAAAAATAAAGGCAAGTGTGGGTGAGTTCCTGTGTGGCCCCTGGGACGCCCAGGCAGTGTAGGGCACTGCAGAGAAGAAAGCAGTAACCTGTGCAATGAGAATAGCTGAGTTAAACACACACAGGGCTGACTGCCCTCTCACAGCCCTACGTGGACAAGCAGGGTGCCCTGAGTGTACGCAGCAGACAAGGCTGATGGGTGCACAGAGCGATAGGGAGATGGTGCTGAAGGCTGGCTGTTCATTTCTCTCACTCCAGATGAGGTTTAACAGGCAAACTGAGGAGAGGGCTTCTAGCCTGGAAGCAGTGTCTCCAGCATCCTTGCAAGTAGAAAAAGCCAGGGGGAATTCCTGAGCAGCCTGTGAACTCATGTGGAACTAGACCCCTGGATGGCACTGGGCACAACAACGCTGTGCTCACAGGGCACTCGAGGGGCATTCGCTGAGCCTCCTGTGCTTGGATTCCAGGACAGCAGGGGGAAAAAACAAACAAAAAACCAACCAAACAAAACAGACTCCCACTTTTCTTACATTTCAAATATTTCTGCCAAATCACAGAAAGTTGAGGTTGGAAGGGACCTCTTGAGAACATCTAATCCAAAACCCTGCTCAGGCTGGGTCAACTAGAGCAGGTTGTCCAGGATCATCTCCAGTTGGGTTTTGAATATCTCCACAGAGGAAATCAGGTACTTCCTCACTGGCAACTCCTTCACTTGTCCCTCTTAAGCCAAACCAGATTGTTGAAGGTTTTCTGTCAGCTAGAATCTCTGCTACAAAAAGAGCTAGGGAGTACAGGGGTCTGGGATATGAAGGGTTACTCCCTGCCTACTGAGGACACAGCCTGTTGCAGGGCTTTTGGCCGTGGTTCCTAGGATGTCGGGAGTTCTTGACTCTTTCTGCTAAAATGATTTGGTGTCTGTAAATACTGAATTGCTCTTCATCTGAAAGCACTAAGAGGTGCACTGCTTCCCTCCCTGGAGGCCTGAACTGTATTCTTCTTAGTGCTTTGAAGCCAAGGAGGTGCATTACGCCCTGCAAAAAGGCTCTACTCATTTCTGAATCCCCTGGCTCCACTGAAAAATACCACGCCAGGCTCCACGCTCCTGAACTGGGAGAGGAATTGCTGAAGCATGCAAGGCTTTGACAGGCGCAGACTGCACTACCAGAGACCAGAGCAGGGCAAGCCGCCACAGGGCCAGAAAACGTGTGGACTTACCCCATGGCAGCTCCTCTGCGGTATCTGCCTGTTGATCCTGTCTCACTGCTCCTCCGTCGCCCCATCTCCTGCAGGTTGTCAGGGGCAGTTGCTCCAGAGCAGCCCGTGCTCTGCAAGTTCAAAGCACAGCTTGTGTTGCCGGTGAGAGCCACGGGTGAGGACTCTCCCCCTGCTAGCTTTGACCCTGCCGCACTGATGATTTGAGTCAAGGGCACTGTGAAACTGGTGTCTAGCACAGCCTGAGCCACACAGTTAGGTTTCATGATCTCTCTTTCCCCTTGTGCAGATGAGGTGACGATGAAGGAGATGGCGAAGAAAAACCAACAGCTGCGAGCAGGGGAAATTCTCATCATTGTTGTGGTGTTGTTTATGTGGGCAGGTCAGTTCAATCTTTCTCTCAAAAGCACATAACACCCCTAGGGCCTGCTGGCTTGCTTGGTTTGCACGTGTGATCATGTAAGACCTGAAACCCTTCCTCCCACAAAGACTACTGCATATTTCAGCTGTAAGGGCACCTCAGTTCCCTCTGCAGCATCACAAATTGGGCAGTGCCAAAAACAGGTGAATCAGCGATCTGATCTGGTCCAGCACGAAGTAGATAATGGACTTGATGAACCAATTGCCTAATTTAACATAGCAAATCCTGTAATCTTAATTTTTCCAGAATGCACTGATGATAATGCCCTCAGCCATCCAACAGGATGCCTCGAGCCCTTCAAATGATACAGGTTACTGTAATTATCTGGCTATTACACGACTGCAACTTTCATGCAAAACAGAAATTTAAAAGTCTCGCTCTTAACACCCACTATTATATATACACTAAAACCCACTTCAAAATCAATTAAAATAATGGAAGCATTGAAAGAACAAATGGCCCCAAACATCAAAACACCAGTAAACCTAGATCCTCTCAGCACCCACTATTAAAATACAAAGAGCACCTGGTGCTGTGGGAGGAGCAGTAAAGCCACCCTAGGGCCACTTTGGAGTGGGATGCAATGGGCATAGCTAGGCACTAACACAGCCTCTAACAGAGCATCAGATAAATGTGCTCCTTCAACATGAAGATCCCTCACTACAACTTTCTGTACTATGTACAAATATATAAATTGAATTTCCAAAGATAACCAAGTGTTTTCCAAGATGAGTTTGGAATCACATTTCAACAGAGCTTACACCAAATTGTACCTAGGACAGATCTCGCTCATATGTTTTAAGCTGGCAAACAGGGAGAGGCAAACTCTTCCGAGTCCTGCTCCCTCAGCTTAGCATGTTTGAAGCGGCCACAGCCAGCCCTTCAGCTTGTTCAGTTTGGAAATTACATGCATGCGTTAATGGGAAATAAAGTTTGCACGTTTGTTTTCTATTTAGAGCCCCAGCCAACCCCTGGCTGCCAGTCAGCTGCTGCAACGTAAAACATTAATGAAA
Organism: Phaethon lepturus; assembly: GCF_000687285.1. NCBI lineage: Eukaryota > Metazoa > Chordata > Aves > Phaethontiformes > Phaethontidae > Phaethon > Phaethon lepturus. The sequence goes on from NW_010555531.1 coordinate 12,339, forward strand.
AAACATTTGCTCCCTGCGAGTCACAGAGCACATTGCCCAGGGGAGAATGGTTCAGGTGACCCAAGGAAATTGTAAGGAAGGGAAATTAGCACTATGGTAAATCCATGACCCATAAAAGACAACCTTTTCCACTTGGTATTTAGTCCTCTTGTCCCAGTTAAACCACTTTTCCACACAGAAATTTGCCTCGGTCAGAAGAGAAACCCACCACAGTAGTATTGAGTGGCTGATGACTTTGACAACTTGCTGTTTCAGTTTACAGAAAGACACCTTTTCAGTTTCAGGTAACATTATTGCCTTTAAAGACGGTGGTCTGTCATCTCTGCTAATCTTGAATTGATAGGGGTTGGCCCAGTTTACTTCACCAGAGGATTTGTCCCACTTATACTAGATTCTGCTGAGATCAGACACCTCCGTCGAGAAATGTGAAGAGGAAACCAGTCACTGGTCTGAGATCTGTCACTAAAGAGGGAGATGGAGGGATTACAAGTCCTGTACAGTTCTGCAAGGTTTCTTACAAGTGAATCCAGGTGACACAGAACCAGATCCACATATAATTTTTTTTTTGCCTTGTAAAGTCCTGAGTTTACCATGCATTATTTGCATTTTCAGAGACTGGGCAGCAATTATTGCTAAAGATGATAATCAAATGAAAACCTAAACTAAATTAAAAGCTTTCCAAAATCTCTAGTCCATGATCTTTTCAGCATTTATGTCAAGTTTTATTTGTGCACATTCAAATTTAAATGCCTTGCCAGTAAAAACAATGATGAATAATTACATGAAGCAACTGAACAACTGTTTCACGTCCCACTGTAGTATAATCTAAAACTCAGATCAGTGTCAAAACAAAGAATTTGCTAATACCACAATTTCCCTTCTAGACAGAGGACTTACATTTGAAAAGGAAAGTGGGTGGGGGGAAAATCTCTCTACATCTAGTGGCTTCTTTACAAAGTCTCAACATACAAAACCCTCTTTCCAGCTCTTAACCTGGCCTGGCCATAACCTGAACGTATGATGATGTTTCAGCAAATGCAAACCACAACCAGTCTGTGCCCAGGGCTCTGAACTGAGGCAAGACCCAAGCTCTTGTGCTATCTGTATTTCTGGTATTGTTCAGAGCACTTTGCTTCTCTGTGCCTCAGTTTTACCATCAGAAATCACGGAAGGTGTGGCTGTGGCACATGTTAACCCATTCTCCTAGGATCAGCCATTTGTTCACATATGCATGAAAGAATGTGCACCACTGTGTTTATCAGTAACACCTAGGGGCAGCTGCCATTAACACCTCGCTTTATAAAGCGGTTTGTGATGATCTGGCGAAAGCTTTACATATGTTTTGCTATTACAGGAGCTGGAATATTTTTTCAGTAAGGGAGAAAAGCCGTATCTGCCTGGGTCTACTTAACCTCCGTGTTTGGAATCTGCAGGCAGAGAAGTTATTTTGTCAAAATGTCACATAAAAGCTTCTGAGAAAGACATTTGCAATCTTCTTATGTGCCATGGCTGCCCCTGGTTTTCTCTTCATGTGGCTGCGTGTGTGGGAGGAAATTTCCACTGGCAGCTTTTGCTGCCGTCACTATTACATATTTGCAGATGTTGTCCGGCTGCTCAAAAGGCCCTGGCTTGTATCACATGCAGGCAGGTACGGTACCTGCCTCTCATCTGCCAGCTCCTTCTCGTCACCCCAGAGGAGAAACATCAGAGGAAACATTTTCACTAACCAGAAATTCCAAGAGCTCCTGTGTTTGCAAAGCAAAGATCCCTTTTAACCGCATGGTTAGCGTTGATCGCTATCCAAACGTAGGGCTTAAAACACTTGTCCTATTTAATGACAGGGAAGTTGGAATATAATTAATCTTCTGTCCTTCTGTCTAACTAGTTTAGCGTGGAATTAGCCATCAAGAAGGAAACAGCCAGAGGGCTGACTAGCTGTGTTAGAAAATGATCCTTAGGAGCGATTATGAATGCTGCTGAGATCGCTACCAGAAGGCAGAAATTCGGCTGGCAAGCAAGGGATCTCTGATCTGTGCAGGCTCCAGGGGCTGAGCATATTTGTGTGATCACTAATGCTTTTTCCTGTTAGGGGTGATCGCCCTGTTTTGCAGACAGTACGATATCATCAAAGATAATGAGCCAAATAACAGCAAGGAGAAAGTCAAGAGCGCCTCGGAGAACAGCACTCCCGAGCACCAGAGTGGAGGGCTCCTCCGCAGCAAGGTGAGATGCTGCTGGCACACAGTGGGGCCCAGGGCAGACGATCAACTTCCCGCTGGGCTTCAGCTGAATTACCCAAAAAGCAGCCTCTGTTAAACATCCTCACTCCAGCCTCCTCCCTCCAGCTGGGATGCAGAAAGGAAACAGCCCTTCACATCCACGCGTGCCAGTACCACAGCTTTGTTAGTGGTCTGAGCCTCCCAGGCACATCAGGGCACCGGCACTTCACTCCCACTTCTGGATGAGCCTGCATGTCCATCAGTAAAACAGATTTCAATCCATATTTCTGAAATACCTGACCATCTCTGAAAGAAAAACGCACTGAGCGATGCTGCAAGTCCCTGAGCCGCTTGGATCCTTACCCCCACAACAGCCTTTAGGTGGCACGTGGTAAAGGAGATATTACTCTTGCAATTAACTAATGAGCTGATTGGCAGGAGCATGGCTGGTAATACACATGATGTTAAAGGTATGTCATATCCAACATGTAAGCAGACTCAAGCCTATAATTTATATCAACTTATTTCAATTAATTTAACTTTCTTATGTTTCTATTCACAACTTGCACTCTGGCACATGCCCACCACTTCACATTTACTTACTATTTCAAATAGTCCACTAATTTATGCTCATTCAGAAGCAGACAGCGATGAACCATGCAACCCTAAAGCCTCAACTCTGGTCCTTTTTCATTGTTCTGAGGGGAGGGGAACAAGAACTTTTACAAAAACAAAAACTGAACAGCACACTGCACTCTTCTCTGATGTGGGGTTGGGGTTTTTTTTTCCTCTCTAGCAATTCCTATACATCCTTTTCTTCCTTTGTCTCCTCTTCTCTTCCAGTTTCCAAAAAACAAGCCCTCGGTGAATATCATTGAAGCATGACAGTCTGCCATCTGATAGATGGACTCCATTCCTCACTATCACTTTCTGCCTCTGAGCCTTGATGACTAGGGAGGTGAAATATTGTTGGAGCAATTTGGAGAGAGACCTAGTGATTGTCACTTGCTGGCACACACCTCCTTGTCTGTGTTCTGCAAAACATCTGGCCAGAAAGAAAAATCCTGCAAAAAACCCTGAAACAAACAATTAAGATGGAAAAGCATCAGTGAGACAGCTGCTGCCGGTGATCCTGTACCGGACTCATGAATCACCTGGGCTGGAGCAACTTCTCACGCACTCCTCTCCACCCTCACACTCCATCTTCTGGAACAATTTTCCAGTCTTTGGAAAGGTACAAGGTTTTGTTGTATCTTTATTTTGTCTCACTGTCACTACATCTTGACAGTATTAATGTGAGCTCAGGCATCAGTCACTGTCACTCCTCTCCAAGCAAGAAAGGAGGAAAGCTCAACCCAGACACGACTAGCAACCAGATTTTGGCTGCTGTGTGCTCTCGGCTTGCTTTGTTCCATTGATGTGTGTTGTGTAACACGTCTTGCAGGTGGGTTTTTAAAAGAAAAAAAGAAAGAAAAAAGGCATACCCCAGTTTCCATTCCCATTGTAAGAACTTCCCTGGTTGTTCTCCTGTTAGGCTGCAGCACGTCTCCACCGTTGCTGTCTCTCCTATCTTGCACTGGTGCTCTTCATCTCGGATAATCGGGGCACACCAAACACTGAGGCACAGACCAATATGAGGGGACACCAGAAGCCGTTATTTAGCTTCCAGGATAATTTCAACCATTTTCTTCATGGTATTTTCAGCTGGGCCTGTGTCCACCACCAGTGTGATAAATGGTCCATAAAAATGTAGCCAGTCAGCAAAAAAAAAAAGAAAAAAAGAAAAACTCATGATACCGGTTGCTATGCAAGGTCTCCAATGGCAATAGCTATTTATTGCAAAAGGCTCCTGCCTAAGGGACCTTTTTCTGAGGGCTTAAGTTCCTAAATTGCTTCTTTTAGTACGGTTCCTGTGGGAAGGTCTGGTTCTCCTTACACGTCCCATCTGCACTATTTTTGTGACGTTGTAATGCCAGGTATCGGCTGGAGTCAGTCCTCCGTAAAAAGGATGATGATGAATGGGAAAGGGGTTGGGCTTCTCCTCTCTCTTATTAAGTGCTTGATGTTTGTAGGCTGACAGGATCCCTGGGATTGCTGGTGCTCTGGAAGCTGGTAGATGCAAGTACATCACATGGAAGATTTACTCTTTGTAGTGTGCCATGGGGTATCTGTATTTACTTAATCACTCCACAAGACCACTCCATATGCACTAGGGGATGAGGCAAGATCCTACTTGTTCCATCAAATACCAAGACAGGTTGGCCTGAGTAGGGCTGGAATCTCCTTACAACAAATGTGCACTCAGATGAGCTTGGTTGAAAAGGCCCTGCAAAGAAACAGGCTGGCAGTAACAGAGTTCAGCCATCTCTCCTCTTCCACTGTCACCAGCCTTTCCAAAATAGTTGATTTGGGAGAAAGGCACTAGGAAGTCTGCTTGCAGATGTGTTGGTGAACAAGCAAGGTCTTCCCTTGTGCCAGTTTTGGAGGGCAGGCCAACCCCAAAGGTCTCTTCAGTGGATCCTTTGCCAGAACATAGTCCTCCATCACCAAGAGGGAGAGGTCAACACCTCTGATACAGACAGAGCAATAAACATTTTATAATGTATAATAAAAGATTAAAGGCATATCTTGTGTCCTTGTAATGCCTGAGTTCAGTAATATTTCATCGTTGCCTGCTTTGAGCAGAACACACACAATAAAACAGGGGGACTTTCTCTGTATTTCCCTGGGACTACAGCATAAAATGTTTTTTCAATGTCTGGGTGTAGAAAATCAGAAAGGTTCACCAGAGTTCTCTCTGGCTGCAGGACGAGGGGAAAGAAAAACTTGCAACATAAATAGCACTACAGCCATACCTAAGCAAGATTCTTCAGACATGTCTGTTATCTCCGAAGAAAGAAATGTCATTTGGAATCCATACCCCTATAAAGGGAGATTTAGGACAGATGGTACAGCATGTACAAAACGATAAGGGAGATGCTCTCTCATAATCCTAGAGCAGACAGCCAAGCAAGCAGCCCTCAGAAGCCTGGTAGTGAAGAATTTCAGCCTGGTAATTTGTCAGGTTTGGGGGATGGGGGGCTATGTGTCTCTTTTTAAAGACAGTTGTCCCTGGGAATTCAGGCCATATCCCCTTTTCTGGGGGAAACTGTTATTTTTTCTGGGAACTGTTATTCCCTAGTGACAGGTTTAAACTATTTCTTTCCTAACAGAGATGCGCTCGCTCCTTGTTTGGCAGAAAAGAGGAATTAAAATGTAAAGCATCAGTGTCCACTCAGAATTAAGTATTCGCACCATCATATGGCAGGAGGTAAAAGGGTTATCATTATGTTCCATAACTGCAGAATTTAAAGGTAAAGTAATAATGCTATTACTGAGAAGAAACAAATGTAAGCTGGCAGCAACTCAACTCAGAGAGGGATTCCAAGTTATCCAATTCAAGTTATTCTCTTAAAGGAGGTGTTTTCAGTGACTATGAATGGATGTACTAAGTTCACACTTTAGCAAAAGGTGTTTCCCATTATAGGAGAAGTTAGTTACTTAAAATCCTACTTTTCTGAGGGTGACAACCATCAAAGCTTTAACTGCTCTTTTGGTATCAACTTCCACTGTAACCCACAAGAGTTAGACACCATTAGGGCTCTGGGCCTGTGTGACTTGAAGCCTAAGCCCGCCTTTAAGAAGAGATACCTCATTCTCGTCAACAGTTGCCAAAATATACTCCTGAGGTGTTTTACAGTCAATAAAGGGAACAGATCAAGAAAAAAACAAACAAGAGAGCGCTGAGGAAAGTCACGTTGGGCCATAGAAGAACGCACCCTGAAGGCCACCCACATTTCCCCGCATGTTTTTGCCTGACATTGTTTTGACTGGTTGTTGGAAGCAGAAGCTAGGAAAGGGAGGTGTCAGTAAGGACTAAAAATCAGCAAGTGGGAGTGGGCTGGCACGACAGGGATCCCAGAGAGCCCTGCAGGAACCGAGTCCCCACTGAACTCAAAAGCAAAGGAAAGCAGCTCTCCAGCTGGTTCTGCTGATGCCGTGCAGCCCCTGGGGACTAATCCCGTTGATTTCCAAGAATCAACTGAGCAGAGACTAGGAGCACAACAAGGAGCAAGAAGCTGAAAACAGAACCCTTTGCCAATATACGCAGTGCGTGTTTAAAGTTAAGCACCACTTGCCTTCATCCTTTCAAGCACTGCAATATTATGCCTACAAGTACAATTTAGCCAATATATTCCTCCCCCACGAGTTTAGTAAAACGGAGCCGCAGGAGGCGGTGTGGAGCAAACAATCCTGCACAGCATGTCCTTCCAATTCACAACACACAGCACCACACACTTCTCACCACCTCCCCTCCGTACAACAAGCAGCAGCACAAGCTCTGTTCTCTGTCTCCTCGGAGGAAAATGAGAACATTAGGCATTTTATTCCCTGACAGTTCAATAGCATCAGAGGAGGAAACACCTACACGACAGAAAGTGTTAGTATAATCTCAGCTGGTAATGACTTTCTAGAGGAGATGTAAATGGAGAGGAACAGACTGCTAATGCCAGTATTTGCCAAAGACATTAAAGGTTACATCACTCAAAAGCCTATGTCACAGCTGCACATCCATTTTGCTGATAAAAATATGGCAATTCATTGACTGAGTAGTCAGACTTCACTTCCCAAGGAGAGAGTTGAAGATTATACCATATGTTACACCAAATGTAATTTCCCCAGATTTGCAGAAAAGCTTCCTAACATGTAATGAGCTATTACTGGCTAGTCTGGAAGCAGAAGCCTAGCTGACCAAATTCAATCAGCTTTCTAGCGTTTGTTAAAAAGCTGTATGATCAACATGCTTGTTATGCTAAAATATCTTGTTTCCTCCACAAATCTGCTGTCTATTAAATCGTCTGATGACCTTATAGATTAAAATGATTATGTTCCTACTTGTTAGTGCTTTAGCCCACACATCTTGAGGAAAGTGAGCTGGATTCTCTTTCAGCTCATGCATCAGCATCAATTTTGTTTAACTAAGTTCCAAATGAAGAATCTTTATTATTAGTGACGGAGCCAGGAAAGACACAGCTTGAATTTTAGATCCCAGATGGAGTCAGCAAAGTTGGCAGCCAGAAAAGCCATCTTTTTGCTTGCAATCTGAATACATTGGATGCGGAGTCATTGAGTGGCAATAATGACATAGCCCCACGATGCCATTTGACACTTTCTAGCACATTGCTGTCCTTTTTAACTGACAAAAAAACCCCACACTTAGTGCCACCAACTGCTAAATATAACTTATTTATAGCATCCTGTTTTGCAGAGGATGCAACCAGCATAGTACTAGACATCCTCTCAAATCAAAGGGAGAATATTATCAGCTTCCACTATTTCACATTTCAGGACATAATTTCTTCCCCCCATTTAGAATTACCTTACAGCACAAAAGTAGCTAACAGTTGGTTAGCTTTTGAGAGAATGGCAGAAAAAGCCACACAGTAGTTTAATTTCAGACTCATTGTTTTTTAGCTGCTGTTGTTAGACTGCGATATGCTGATGGATGTTATTAAATTTTTAATTGTAAGACATTTCATCACAGAGCTCATGCAGGGCTTGCACAAAACAGTCTCTTCCAATCTTATCTGATGTTGCTGGATTCTACTACAGCAAAAATCATAACCAGAGCCCTTGGCTACACTCTAGCAGCAAACACGCAGTATGTCCTTCCACAAAGGCTTGATACACAATCTCTCCCTCCCTTGCAGTATCTCTAGAGTTCAGCATATATGAATCATGGTTGCAATGTCAAAGAATGAAATCTTCAGCAATAAGGCTGCCCAGAAGCCTAATGCCTTTACAAAGTGCAGAGCTGCTCCATGGCAGTGTTCATTCACGCGAGAGATTTACATTCACAAAGGCCACAAAACACACGTTCAGGAGGAGGTGCCCACTTCTGCCCGAGGTCCTCCAGCGCAGGGATGCTGGTCTTAGATGCAGCACACATACAGATGCCATCACCTTGCTGTCATGGTAAGGTGCTGCCTGTTCAGAATAATTTCATTTTCTCAGCATGGCTGAATTGGCAACAGAATGCCTGCTTTAAGAGAAGACTAATATAAATAACATTCTGACTGCTATGCATCACTTAATAATCATAAAGATATATATAACAAAAGCAAGACAGCTAGAATGGAAATCTCTGAACACATAAAAGGCAACCCCTCAGCATGCACAGCAAAGGGAGCAAATTGTCTGTGGTCTTCCTTACCACTCTGTTCCTGTTCCGTTCTATCACTGCTGGTCAGCAGTGACCATCGATCACTGGCTGAGACAGAGCTTCACTATCCCAGCAGTATGTGACTGCAACAGCTGCTGCCAGCCCTGCATTACTTCTGGCCCTTTCAAGAGCCAGCCTGTTAGCAGCTTAGTATCAGATAAACCCTCCAGCAGGCAAGCTCGTCTGCTTTTTCAAGGGGGAGGAATAGGCTCTGCTGTCAGACTCCTACTATCCCTCTTGCCTTCTCAAAATGCCTGGAACAAGGAGATTTGAAGGGAACTTCTTCATTATGTGTGCTACGACAACAACCGGGACAGCAGGTGAAATCACCCTCAGCACCACAAGTAAATTATTCCTTTTTCAGAGAAGTGTCTTTAATTTAATATGTGGGATTCACTGGTTCAAAAGACAACAGTCATCATGTGCTAATAACTCCCACACTACACAATCAACAGATGCCAAGGGATGTCACCTCTTTCTGTGCAAGGCTCTCTGCAAGCAAAATTTACAGTGGTAAAGTCACATGAGAGGTTATGCTGGCATTAAGAATATGTTATTAACTGGGGAAGATCAGTTATTGACACAAAACCCTAGCACTGGGCATGCACCACCAACCCATCAGAAAGAGATATTTCCCGCCCCATGAAATTGCTGTATATGGATTACTTTGTTAATGGAGGCAGTACTATCTAGGAGTTAGTGCAGTCAGGCAATACCAAGCTCCGTTCGAAGCTTCACTGCTTATCCTTTGGACAAATTATTTCGATTGTCTATGCCTCAGTCACTGCACATCTAGGACAGTGACAAAATTTTCCCCACTTTTTAAAGTCACTTCCTCCTGTCCCACTCTGGATTTGAAAGGTGCTACAGAAGGGCAAAATAATAAAATATATAAACCACAACACTGAAAACATTAGTGCTGTACCTAAATTTTATTTAAGATCACATTAGCCAACAGTGTCACTAAAAAATTCAAATTACTATACTAAAAATATAGTACAATTTCCTCCATGACTAAACCTAATTTGCTCTCCGAAATTCACCTATGGATGCCAGAAGAGTTCATAAGGCCCTGGGAAGAGCATTTTGCAGAAGATCAACCTATCTGTCTGTTTTACAAATCCTCCAAATAATTTAGAGTTTCTATGCTCTATTGAGGAAGGAGATGGAGGCAGCACGAAAGACCAGTAATTGCTGTCAGACTGTGTAGCTTAAATAAACACCAGGTCACACTCTTCTGGGCACTCCAGGAAGCAGGCAAGTGAAAGGGGAGAGCGTCACAATAACACAGCAGAAAAGAAAACTACATCCTAAAAGGTGCAAAATATTTATAAACTGAAGTGCAAGTCTCATGAAACTTTTACAAGAAAAGTTACAAATGAAACCACAAGCGAAAACAACCAAAGGAGGCAGCAAACTTTTCAGGGACAGAAAGAGCAACAGAACAAGACAAGACATACCCAAACCTGGTAAATCAACAGCTGCTCCCCAGTTTACAGTAAACAAACACAACTTTGACTTTGTCAAATGGAGGGGGACAGAGCCACAAGCTGTTTTTACAGTTTAAAACCTTAATGTTATTCAAAGGGAGCCCAATCACTGTAGGAGGTTTAATGCCAAGGTTTAGGACCAAGCCTTAAAGAAGAGTTTTTCCACTTCAAAGCACATTTTCCAGTTTCCATCATTGAAATAATCCTCACATCCAACATGCAATCTTGCTTCTTGAACAACAACTACATTTGTTATCTACTCTGTGACGAGGTTGTTTTCAGTTTAAAGGATAACACTGATGCAAAACGTAGAAATTACCTATACAAAACACAACACATTTAAATTGCACTTCAAAAACAGTTCCAAATGCTTCTAAAACACAGAAACTTCCACTGGCCTTATTAAAAGCAGATCATAAAACTTATGAAAATACAAACCACTCAAAACGAAAACAATCCAGAACAACTCTAAATGCAGAATAAGAACCAGCACAGTCCCTCAGCAATAAAAATCAAACATTAGAAAAGGCTGTGACAGGGCTGGAAGTGGTCAGGAATGCTCTGGAAGTGGTGGTGTTTGGCCAAGTTCTTGCTCACCCACTGTGTGAGGCTGTACTTTTGGGTGCACTTCTTTTTGGTACCACTTCTTGGTGGACCTTGGGTAAGTTCTGTGAAAATAAGTAAAATAGTTAAAACAAACAAGAAAAGCATACCTATGAGAGATTGCAACAGCATCTTCTCTGAAAATGCCTTCCCCATTCCTTGGGGTTTGCAGCTGGTACCTAATTTTCTTGTTATGAGGTTTTAAAAGGGAAACTACATTCTAAGAAGGCACCTTGGTAAGTAACAACATGGAAGTTTAAAGACTGTTCTTTCAGGAACACTGCCTTGTGCTTTTTTAGTTTCTTTGCAATCTGTTTCTGACTGGCCCAGCAGAGAAGGCTGAAGGCTTGACTACACAGCAGTTTAAATAAGAAGTAAAATTTCCCCACCAAGTGCTCTACATTTGCTACATCTAATCACGTTCTGAAGTAATTAGACAAAATTAGACAAAACCCCACAAACTTGAAGAAGAAGTCTTACAGTAGCAAGATTAAAAAACAAGTTGTATTTCAATGAGCTTGGTTACCTCCAGGCCTCAGTGTTACAAGGCTTGTCCACATTATTAGAGGCTGCTTTGTCCCTTCTGCATTTTGAAAAAAGCCAGCTCTGCTATCTTATTTGTGCACAGGCATCAGCATAACTCAGGAAACAGCATTTACAAGCTGCAGACCCATCTGAAGAACAACCAACCATAAGGATCACTCCTGCAAAACCACTATCAAAACAGTTGGTTTGGAGAAGGAACGTCTGGCTGGCACAGGGTCATCACATCCACCACATGGAGAGTTTCGTTTCTACAGCAGTCACTCAGCAAGAGCAGCCAGTGACCAAATAGCTCTCAAGGAGCAAAGCAACTTGTTCATGCCAACATCTGGGGAGGGGTACCTGTATTACACTCAACATGTATTTATCACAACGTTCAGAAAAGCTATGGTGTGACTGGATCATACAGGCTGCTCCCAAGAGGTCTTTCTAGGTCAGAGTTACCTGGGTCACAGAGCACCAAACTTTTACTCATTCCTCAAGCACTCCAGTACTACTAATCTTACAGCCAGTGCGATCTGTGTACACAGAACAAGCCCCTCTATTCAAAAGAGCAGATCTGAAGGCCTTGCACAGAAAATCCTTGGCAAGAGATGGTTCAGATGTAAGAATCCTTGAATTCATGTCACAAAACATGAAACAACAAGTAACTCCAGCCTTGCTGTAGCATTTGCCCTTCTGCTTACTCAGAACAGGTACTACAGCTCAGTGAAAGGCAACTTCCTTGGAATACTGCCCTTGCTGAAGTCCACTGTTTCAAGGTGCTCTCAGTACAGAACAGTGTGTGTGTCCTTGCCCAGTCGAAACTCAAAGGTTTTTCCATCCTGCCGCTGCAGTCATGTGATTAATGTGAATCATGGTTCTGCGTAACACCACTTCCTTTCCAGGGAACATAGCGTCTCTTAGTAAATCCAGGTCTCCTTCATAAATTGCAGTATCAGCTTTTATTTACTCAAAGAAATAACTTCTTGTCAAAAAAAAAAAAGACACTTCCAGACAAGGCTTCAGAATTGTTCTTGAAAAATGAAATAATCCATGTTTTCAGGCTGCATTGTTTAAGAAGGGAGGTACTCCAAGACAGCTAACAAAAGGCAAACTCACACAAGAATTCATGTTGTCTGCAATAAGCTGATGCAAGATGTGTGTGTGTGACTAGAAGAAATCACAACTTTTCACAAATTCTCAGCCTTCCTATACAGAGGTCCCTCTCCCTTGCCATGCCAATTCATGGTCAAAATGGGTCACAGAAACCGGGCGGGGCGCGGGATGTGCATTTCCTACTGTCAGGGGTGCACACTTCACCCCTGCACCTGAAAGAAGGCAAGAAGGCGTGCAGACTACCACCATGACTCATGAGTACTTCACACCAGTAAGAGGCTTGAGCTCCTCTACAAGAGGCAAAGTCACAGGAGCAGACTAACCCCATCAAGTATTTGGAGAGCACTATTATCACAGTGCCTCACATGACTATCTAACTCAGGGCTCTGAGAGTACGGATCCTTGTGGCCATTACACAAGAGGAAAGCGGACAATGACACCCTAGATAAAGAAGTGAACTGCCATGAAACAGAACTTAAAACATTTTTAGTTCTTTCTCCTCAGGCACAGTCTACCCCCCATCCTTCCACAACAGTTGACACCAAACTACAGATTTAGGATGAGATTTTCAGGCAAGTTCTGCTCTCATTTGGAAGCCAGGAGCTCCGATTATCTCAGCAAAAGTACCTGCAAACCAAAGCCATGTGGTTTGTCACTAAAGACCACCCTGGCCCAGTCGTGTAGACTAGCGAGTATCACACTCTGCTAAGAACAGCTACCTCCTCCTACCACTCCCCTCAGAGTAAGCCTCCTCGCAGTATGCTTTATCAGTTCCTACCCCAAACTCCACATCTCTCATCCCTCTTGAAATTTAGGGTTTGTAGGTGGATTTCATTTGCTTTGAAGTGCAATCTCCCTCCTAGGCTCAGCCATAAATGTAATGTCAGCACAGCCCAAGCCCTGTACCCTCCCTGCACGCTTTCTATTCAAGCAAAATGAGTTTGGGCAGGTAAGAACTGTTTCAAGATTAAAGTTGTTTTCCTCAGCCAGCTCAGCACCAATCAACAGACTAGACTCTTTCAAGGCAGAGTCTGCTAGCACAGCGTTCCTTTGTATTTCACAGATTTGTTTCTCCATATGTTCCCTTATACTATTCTCCCTTTCCATCACCTTAAACCTGAGGTGTCTGTTTTTTAAAGATATTCATCTTTGTTATTACAAAAGATGTTACACCAGATGGTCTGTGACTCTTTATAAGGTATTTCCTCCTCCTCTCCCTTTGAGTCAAGAAATAATTTATCAGGTTTCTCCCAGGTTGCAAGAAGTCTGATAAAATTGCTAAGCATCATAAACCTCTACCAAACAAATCAAGCCTCAAGGAGAACTCCTGGTGGAGTCCTGCTAGTAGAAGCACTCAGAGAAAGCAGTGCTTGGAGGTCAGACAGCAGCTCAGCTTCCCAGGTACCGGGGATGCATGACACTGCCAAGCATGATCCCGCACCAAATAACATGAGAATACTTGTCTGAGCAGCAGGTGGTGCAAGCACTATCCCATATGCACAATTGCAATGTTAATGACCTGCGAAAGCTGATCTCCTGATGTACAGATGTTTAGGTGGAAACCAAGAGTCGGCTATGTTTAGAGAGGGAAATGCTTTTTCTGTTAAGTTTGTCCTTCCCCTGCCCATTTAAAAATAGGCCTAGCCAGCTACGTACATTGCTGAGGACAAGACTAAGCAGCAGAGTGCTAACATTCACTGCCAAGAGTCACAGTTACAAAAAGTAGGAGCCTCATTGGTTCTGTATCAGTCTACAGAAGTAACCAGAATTGCCGAGGAGGATGTCATCAAGAAGGATATGATTCTATTTACTGCTGGATAAAGGGCAATAATGAAGTGTGAATGCTAACAAATGGTCAGCTGGCAGAAATCTTGTGGTCAATTATCAGTTTCAGCCACCCATTTCCAAGCAGATGTTCAAATCACATCTCATTTTTACATCTGCTACAACACAGCCTCAGCAGCATTTAGATTCCTATGGGAAGCTGCAAATAAATTTATCTATTCAGATTGAATAACCTCTAGAAACTAGAATGAGAGGAAGCACAACCAGAACCACGGGTTACCTCCCAACTCAAGATGGCTAGATGTGAAAAGTTTACTCTGAATACAAAAGGATTTCTTCCAACTAGTTGATGTTCAAAGACTGCACATGTGCTAGGCAGTGCAACTTTTAGCACACAATCACCCAACATGGATAGAAGAAAGTTGTATTTATAAAGAACCTGCAAGCGCAAGATGCCACGCAGGTACGTGAAAAGGCAAAGTCTCTGCTGTAGCCAGCCTGTAATTCACCAAGATAACATATGAGCAAGGAGCAAGACACAGGATACAAGGAAGAGCAGACAGACTAAATAGAAGAGGGAATAGCAAAGTCAAACACTACCATAAGACAAATGCCAGGAGATTTGCAATACAAAACAGAGCTAAAGATTTGTAGCAGCAATATGTTAGTTACTGATTCCCAAAGGGAATTCTCTTGCTGACTTTGAAACCTGCTAATTTTCCTTTAGGAGTTTCCTGGAATCTTTCTGCATTTCTGCATCTCCTACGCAAATGATACACAAGACACTGCTGCAGATCCAGGTGCACAGAAGTACACAGGGTCAAAGTCAGCCCACTGAGAAGGTTTTGCTGTGACAACTGGGAAAGCCCACGCTGTCTGTCAGGCTGAATTCCAAGCCTACAGCTATTTGGAATAAGAGAGGTTTGCACTAATAAGAAAATCAAATTGTGTGCATCACAGACAATGTTCTTCCCCAGCAAAATAGATCTCTATTTCACTCACCAGCCTTGTTCATTTGGAGCTTCTGCCTGATTTTCTGTGACTCAGAACATACGTCTTGCATTTTTAATTTGAAAAGGAGAGAAAACAGGCCATTTTAGCTTTCCTTGCATAGTCCCCTCTGCATTACTTATGCTGTATTCATACACTGGAAAGCAGCCCTGTGGCTATGCAGCTGTTTGTGCTGCCCAGATAAGTGCAGACGCCATACAACGAGCCACAAAACTGTCAGATTCTTATAACTCTCAAGAAAAGACAATTATTGCACCCATGAATGCTCAGAATAACCACAGTGGGAGGCCATCTCTGGAAGCTACCAGAACACTCTTTGCCCTTCAAAACATCCCAGTTGTACCCATTAACCCACCAGATACCGCTCT
>NW_010555531.1:27758-32832 GCF_000687285.1 Phaethon lepturus
CCGATATCCGTACCTGCTCTTTTCAGATACCTTCCTTTAAACTTCAACAGTTAGACTAGAATAGAATCATTAAGGATGGAAAAGACCTTTAAGATCAAGTCCAATAGCCCTTGGATGACATGGTTGAGAAGGGCAATGTGAAGGTATCAGGAATAAATCTCAGCACTTAAGCTAAAGATTCCATGAGTCTACGTTCATAGTTGTGGACTGATAAGAACAATTTACCTCCCAACACAACAAGCCACAGCTCAGCTCTGCTTTTCCCCGGTAACATGGGCCCGTTTTGGGAGCATCCCTGATTTACCAGAGGCCCCCCATATAATGTTTCCTGGGTAACACAAACTCATCTGAGCCAGTCCTGGAACAAAAGTAATTGCTGTATGGGAACTCTGTATGGTAGCACAAGCAAGTGTGGCAGGCACTTTTTATTTCCCTCTGAAAAACAAGTACATGCAAAATGTCAAAGAACACAAGCTCAGCAAGCCAGGCTTCCTGCTAGGATATCTGTCTTTCACTCTGCCCTCCCCACCAATACAGCCTTACCCCATCCCCTCTGTGGGTTACCTGGTGCAGGAGCTACGGTTTTCCTCATATGGACGTACACACTCTGGATATAAATGTTTCTTCTGATCAAGCTCCGCTTCTGAAATGCATGTCCATTGATTCAGTCTTTAAAATAAAAGACAGCGTTAATTTTTTTTTTTAGACAATTTGTCAAATTAGGTTGCAGAAGACAGAGAGGGGGCAAAGTGTCCTGCAGAACTATTACAGATATAAACTTCCTGTAGCACTATTCTGTGATTGCAAAAATAGAGTATTTATTCTAATAAAGCTGCAAAGGTAATACACAGAGCAAAGCAGGAGTGAGCGTCAGCAGAGTGAACCAAGTTACTGTCCTGATTAACACACCAGGAGCCTGCAGCGAGCCCTCAAAAGCAGCACATTTTTCATGTTACTCAAGGCCACACTGGGAATGGCAACGCACAGAACATGAGTGCAGCAGGTCTGCAGCAGCCACAGGGAAGAACCACCAACTCCAGGCCCAGGAGCACCTGAGAGCAGAAGACAACCATCCCTGTGCATCACGAGGAGTTGTTCTGCTGCTGCCACCTGCCGGAAACCACTCCAGGAGAGTGGCCAACAAGCCAAGCCAGCACAAACATCTCCTCTGCCCTGCACTGTCTTAGCAACCTTCTTTCCCATTTGGTTCAGACCTGTATTCTTCCCCCTTTTATAGTATTTTACAGGGTAAAATATTAAGTACTTGCCCCTGTATTTCAGTGCATCTTAAGAAAAAAAAAAAAGAGAGGTCAGACCATGCTGGTTTTTATCTAAAGATAAAACCAGCAGTACATGACCAACTAAACTGCTTTAGGAAATTGCTAGGACATTTTTCAGAGTGCAAAAGCATTAAGATGCTCCTAAAAAATTACCTTTCTTCCTCCTCCTGTGGCACAGGAACAACTTTGCCAGGCTTCTTCCCACTGGTTGTCTCTTCCTGCCCAATCTGGCCTACAGCTGTACCACTTGACTAGAAAGGTAAGGAAAAAAGGAGATTAACACCCAAGAAAAAAATCATTCCATGTAAGTCTAGCTTATATAGTTATATAAAAATCACACCTTCCTCCACTGGAAAAACCCTCCTTTACCGAGTAAAAATGCACACTTCCATGCATGTGGACATTACTGCAAGTACAAATCAAAAGGAACAGAATTAAAAACATTTTAGTTACAAGAATTAAGATGTGTGTTTACTTTAATGCTGTTTGATGGCTGTTCAGCTTCTGTAGATCTGCCCTCATCATCCTCTGGAAAGTCTGATTTCCTTGAAAAACAGCTCTTTGTTGCTTTGGAAAGTTCGTGGTTTCTGGACCCAGAAGATGGTGTGGGACACCTCAGCAACACCCGTACTGAGCTCTCATCAGCTGTATCCTGTCCACAGGCAAGGTCAGGAGAGGGCATGGATCTTTCCACATGATCACTACAGAAGATAGACACATCTCTGCTTGTAAAGGGAGTCTTTCCCAGGCAATCCACACCCAGGCTTTGCCAGCCATTAGACATCAGCCCCTCCGAGGATTCTTTGAGAACACAGCTACTAGCAGTTTTATCATACTCTAGGCAATTATTTATGGTTGCTTCTGAAGGTTCTCCTTCGGCTTCCTCCAAACAATTGTCCTCCAGAGGCTGATCTACATAGTCAGCATCAATTGGGCTAAGAGTCAGAAGCTCCTGAATGTCAAGGTCAAACAGCATGCGAGTTACTTGGGCTGACTGCAGATGGTTCTCATCCAAACTAGCACTTTCATTTGAAAGGCTAGGATAACATTCAGAACCGACTGAAGAACACTCTCTGTACAGAGGTTTGTTTGGTTTCTCTGCAACCTCTGAGGCTACGTTTGCATCTTCGCTGATGACTGATGCCCCAGTGCAGCTGCTGCTCTCATCCTGTTCGCTCTCTCCATTTACATTTTGGCTCAGAGCGCTTTTTCTAGTTAGGTACCGCTCAGATTCCACACCATCATCTGCCAAGATTTCCTGGATCTCTTCCTCAGTGTAACTGAAAGGCGAATTCCCTTCCTCACTGTTTGACAGTTCCAACAAGGAGTCATCTGGCTCACTATCATCAAAACATCTGGTTGTATCTAGAGAAATGGCTACATCATTGTATTTTGACACAGAAGAACTGGCAACAAGGTTGTCATGGCCAGTATCATCCAGAAAATGACAGGATTCTTGAAAGCAGGCAGAACCTGGGGAACAAAGCAGCAGTTTCTCTGATGGATCTGGAGTGCTACAGTGATGACTCAACACACAAGCTTTCTTAGGTGACTGCAGAGCCTGAACCTGCTCTGCAGAATCCAAGAGCCTTTTGGCCCTGGGAACTGTATTATGAACATTAGGTTTAAATTCATGACAAAGACAAAGTCCAGAGGCGTGAGGGGAATGGTCATCCATGTTGCTGTCAGTTCCTGTATCTCAGTGACCCTGTGCCTTCTGCGTACAGCTCTAGAAGCCTGTTCTGAAATTCCTCTGATCCTGGTGCCCTCTGATCAGCCCTTTCAGAAAAGAAATCACCAAGAGTCAGCTCCAACCGGCCAGCAAAAGACAACATCTGAAATAAAAGAAACTCAGCTGTTTTCCACAGATGCAGTAATATAACAAGGACAGCAAAACCACTAGCTGAGGCACAACAATTTTAACTCCCTGGTCTCCGTTACCTCTACTCCTGACCATTTTAGGTCTTAACAACATATAACAACAACCAGTCCCTCATTCCGTGATCATTCTCAGGTTGTTTGGCTTCATCAAGCAGGACTAATACAAGCCCCACTCATCACTGCAGGCTGTACCATCTCCTCCAAAGCCGCTGTAAATCAGTCATTCTAACACCAGATACCAGTATTCACAAATTACATTCTTTAGACTTTAATTTAAAGTACACAGCACACTTTAGGTATTAAATAAAGCCTCACAGACCCTGTCTCCCAACCCCCATCTCTGTCCTTCAAAGATACTAAACAAATAAAAAGTATTTTTCAAGTTAGGAAAAACAGAGCAACGGAAGAGTAACTGTCAGGGAGCTAAGACGAGCGTATTAGTCACTAACACACTCAATACAAAATGGGTATTATAATGAAAGATCAGAAGATAAAGAACCTTCCTGTAAAATTCAAGAGTTTAAAAGTATTTGCAAACAAAACCTGTTTTCCTCTTAGGGAGGACTCACACTAGCATGAATCTTTTGACTTGAAAGCCCTGCATTTGACTCTCACCCAGCAGGAGAATCTGGACTAAGGAAAGGTATTTCCTGTCCTATTTGACCAACAGATTTAAAGGAATACCTTTTGTCTTTCTGTTGCCTTGACTACTTACTGCTTTCGAAAAGGGGGGGGTTACCTACTCCAGGGACAAAACCCAGGCAGTTCTGCTGCTTCCTCTTGTCATTCTGTCCAAATAATAAAAAATCAGCACTTTCAGAACCAACACTGTAAACACAGAAGAAAGAAAATACCTCTGGAATCACCTATGTACATACAAAACCTATACAAGAACATATGGAATCATGAGCAGTCCTCACTAGATAGTACTTGCCTGGAGTTCTGCAATTTAGCTACAAGTGCTGAAGTGCTTCAAAGAGAAACAAAACACAAATAAAAACAAATTAAACATGGATTTAGTCCTACAGAGTATAGCAGTTTGATAATCTAGTTCCTAACCAATAAGGACTTGAAAGAGAACCAAACATTTTAAGATTTTTTGCTTATAAAAAGTGTGTTTAGAGATGGTTACATGCTCAGTTTGCAGACAAGGAAATGGTTTCTTTACTGCTGTGACCTTCCCAATTCACCTAACTGCAGCCTACACTGGGTCTGTCCTTTCAGCCCTACTTCAACTGATTCTGGAAGCAGAACACTGGTAACTATGCAACTGATGATGCATGAGCCCAGACAGAGCCCCCTGCCACTCCCCATAGAAGCATGTTGAATTCAAGGGCTGCTCAAGGATTTACACTAGGGTAATGCTCTGTTAACAGCTTAAATGACTCTTAAATTGATATAAGACAAGGCCGCCCACTGCCACCCTCCTGCTCTGCCCCTCATTCCAGCACTGGTGGTTGTGTGGTCAGACCATGCTGGCACCAGCTCACCCCCAACTGCAAGAGCACCAGCTGTGGATGGGCCATTCTCCTCGGGGCTGCCAGAGGAAGGCTCTTCAGAAAGTTACACCCGCTTCATGTGTGTTTCTAGCACAGCTTCAGTAAACAATGAGCTCAAAAGACAAAGCTACTGAGAAACACAGCTCTGCCAAGGGCTCACGGACTGGCTGCCTTACTCACTCCCCGCAGCCAGACACTGATCTCACAAGCCTGCAGGGCTGCCCTGCTCTGGGATCTGCTCATGGGGAGAAAAAGGGGAGCAGGGGGCACCTGCTAGAGAAAACAATCACGAGCTACAGGGTAACGGGCCCCTCTACCCCATCATCTGCCCACCACATGGGGCATCTTCGAAAATGCAAAATCTCGAGACGTGGGCATCCTGCTCTCATATCACTCGAGAGCACAATGCCAAAC
>NW_010555532.1:0-23456 GCF_000687285.1 Phaethon lepturus
GCCAGCATTCTCAGTACTCCTGGGTGGTTCCCATCAGACCTCAAAGACTTGTGGGTATCCAGGTGGCTTAAAAAGGTCCTTAACTGTTTCCTGCTGGATTACGGGGAGTTTATTGTGCTCTCCATCTCTGTCTTCCAGCTCAGGCGGCTGAATACCCTGCAGATACCTGGTCTGGTTATTAAAGACCAAGGCAAAGAAGGCATTAAGTACCTCAGCCTTGTCCTCATCCTTGGTGAAAATGTTCCCTGAAGGCAATTAAGTCTGATTATTTCCAAAAGCATATGACATCACACTTCAAGAAGATCATAGAATCACAGAATCACAGAATGTTTTGGGTTGGAAGGGACCTTTAAAGATCAGCTACTTCCAGACCCCTGCCATGGGCGGGGACACCTTTAATTAGACCAGACTGCTCAAAGCCTCATTCAACCTGATCTGGAACACTTCCAATGATGGGGCATCCACACCTTCTCTGGGCAACCTGTTCCAGTGTCTCACCACCTCACAGTAAAGAATTTCTTCTTCATATCTTATCTAAATCTACCCTATTTCAGTTTAAAACATTTACCCTTTGTCTTATCACTACAAGTCCTGGCAAAAAGTCTCTCTCCATCTTTCTTATAAGCTCCCTTTAAGTACTGAAAGCTGCAATAAGGTCTCCCCAGAGTTTTCTCTTCTCCAGGCTGAACAATCCTGACTCTCTCAGCCTTACGTCACAGGAGAGTTGTTCCATCCCTCTGATCATTTTTGTGGCCCTGCTCTGGACCTTCTCTAACAGGACCATGTCTTTCTCGTACTGGGGACCCCAGAGCTGAACAGCTGCTCCAGGTAGAGATGATACCCTTCCCACACCTCTCAAGGGGATGGTGTGCAAGATGGGGACTGGAGGAGCAAAGTCCCTCCCACTGTGAGAGAAGATCAGGTTTGAGACCACCTGAGGAACTTGAACATGCACAAGTCTATGGGACCTGACAAGATGCATCCCAGAGTCCTGAGGGAATTGGCTGATGTGGTTGACAAGCCATTCTCTGACATTTGGAAAGTCATGGTAGTCAGGTGAAGTCCCCAGTGACTGGAAAAATGAAAACATTGCACCCATTATTAAAAAAGGTAGCAAGGAGGACCCTGGGAACTACCAACCCATCAGCCTCACCTCTGTGCCTGGGAAGATCATGGAACAGACCCTCCTGGAAGCTATGTTAAGGCACATGGAAGACAGGGGAGGTGATTAGAGACAGCCAACATGGCTTCACCAAGGGCAAGTCCTGCCTGACCATCCTAGTGGCCTTCTAGGCTGGTGTGACCACATCAGTGGACAAAGGAAGAGCTACAGATGTCATCTCTCTGGACTTCTGTAAGGCCTTTGCCACAGTCCGTCCCAACATCCTTGTCTCTAAATTGGAGAGAGATGAATTGGATGGGTGGACTGTTGGGCGAATGAGGAATTGGTTGGATGGTCGCAGCCAGAGAGTAGTGGTCAACGGCTCAATGTCCAGATGGAAATCGGTGACTAGTGGTGTCCCTCAGGGGTCCATATTGGGACCAGAACCCTTTAATATCTTCATTAATGACACAGACAGTGGGATCGAGTGCACCCTCAGCAAGTTTGCAGATACACCAAGCTGAGTGGTTTAGTTGACACACCTGAGGGACAGGATGCCGTCTAGAGGGTCCTGGACAAGTTCGAGAAATGGGCCTGTGTGAACCTCATGAGGTTCAGCAAGGCCAAGCACAGGGTCCTGCACCTGGGTCAGGGCAACCCTCCAAGGCAATCAGTACAGGCTGGGAGGTGAAGGGATTGAGAGCAGCCCTGCTGAGAAGGATTTGGGGGTACTGGTGAATGAGAAGCTGGACATGAGCCAGTAATGTGCACTTGCAACCCAGAAGGCCGACCATATCCTGGGCTGCATCAAAAGAAACATGGCCATCTGGTTGCAGGGGGGTTGGACTAGATGACCTTTAAAGGTCCCTTCCAACCCAAAGATTCTATGATTCTATGATCTTCCTGAGTAGTACGGGGACAATCACTTCCCTTGGTCACGTTGCTTTTGATGCAGCGCAGAATACAATTGGCTTTCTGGGCTGCAAGTGCACATTGCTGGCTGATGTCTAATTTTTCAGTTACCAATATCCCCAAGTTGTTTTCTGCAGGGCTGCTTTCAAACAATACATCGCCCAGTTTGATGTGTTACTGGTGATTGCCCTGTCCCAGGTACAGGACCCTGCATCTGGCTTTGTCAAACTTCATGAGGTTCACATTGGCCCACTCCTCAAGCCTGCCCACTGAATGACATCACTTCCCTCAAGTGTATCAACTGCACCACTCAGCTCAGTGTCATCCACAAACTTGCTGCGAGTGCACTCAATCCCACTGCTATGCAGCCAATTCCTTATCCATTGAATAGTCCATCCATCAAACCCATACCTCTCCAATTCAGCAACAAGGATGTTGTGTGGGTCTATGTCAAAGAATCCATGATAGATGACATGAATTGCTCGTCCCTTATCCACCAATATAGTCACTCCATCACAGAAGACCACCAGATTAGTCAGGCACAATTTGCCCTTTGTGAAGCCATTTGGCTATTTCTAATGACTTGCCTGTCATCCATATGCCTTGACATAGCTTCCAGGAGGATCTGTTCCATGATCTTACCAGGCACAGAGTTGAGGCTGACTTGTGGGTAGTTCCCAGGATCCTCCTTTTTACCCTTTTTAAAAATGGGTGTGATGTTTCCCTTTGTTCAGTCACTAGGGACTTCACCTGACTACCATGAATTTCAAATATTACAGAAAGCACTTAGTGACTACATCTGCCAGTTCCTTCAAGACCCTGGGGTCCATCTCATTGCGTCCCATGGATTTGTGTACGTTTAGATGGCTAAAATGGTCACAAACCTGAGATTTTCCTATGACGAGTGGGACTTTGTTCTCCTAGTCCCTGCCTTGAGGTTCAGGGACTTGAGATATGTGGGAAGAGCAATTGCCAGTGAAAATTGAGGCACAAAAGTTGTTGAGTACCTCAGCCTTCTCCATGTCACTTGTTACCAGATTCCCTGTCTCATTTACCCTGGGGATACAACTTCTTTTGTTCTTCTTTTCTGACTAACACACTTCCAGAAGCCCTTCTTACTATTCTTCACATCCCTTGCCAAATTTAGCTCCAGCTGTGCTAAATTGTTAAATCAGATTTCCTTATCCCACCCCTACGCTTCTGGGCAGTATCCCTATGTTCTTCCCAAGATGTGTGTCCCTGCTTCCACCGTATATGCATTTCCCTCTTGTGTTTCACTTTGATCAGGAGGACCTTACTTGGGCATGCTGGTGTCCTGCCTTCCTTGCCTGATTTCTTGCAAATGGGAATTGAGCGTTCTTGTGCTCTGAGAAAAATATCTTTAAACAGCTGCCAGCTCTCTTTGCTCCTTTATTCCTGAGAGTAATTTCCTGGGGAGTCCTTCCCACTAATCCCTTAAACAACTGGAAGTTAGCTCTCCTAAGGTTTAAGGTGTTGACTATACTTTTCGCCTGGCCTATGTCCCTCGAGATCATTAATTCCACCAGGGCATGATCACTGCAGCCCATGCTACCAGCAGTCTTGATCTCTCCTTTAAGTCCCTCTGAGTTTACGAGCGACAGGTCCAGTAACATGTCTCCTCTGGTTGGGCTTTCTGTCACCTGGATTAGGAAGTTATTGTCAATGCACTCCGAGAGTCTCCTAGACTACTTGCGTCTTGCAGTGGCACTCTTCCAGCAGATGTCAGATATTGGACCTAGTGCAAAATCATGGTGTTAAACTCTGTAGCATGTCACATAAGAGTTAAAGAAGATTTTCACATTATTCCCACCTAAACTCAAAAATATGAGCATGTCTTAGCCATACCTTCTCAACTATTCCAGTTTAGTACCTGATATTCAAATTGCAGTAATCCTAATTGTACTTTAAAAAGATGGCAAAGATCAGGACACAGGAGGTACATTCAAGATATTTTCAACTGCCTCTGTAAAAACAGTCAAAAATAATTACATGTATAGTCAACTACCCTTCCAGATCTGAGGAAATATGTACTCTTTCAGTGACCTTGGCAATATTCACCATGAGTCCATAAAGTCTTAATATGTCTGTGACAACATCATCTCCAGCAGGAAGTAGGTTATTAGCCTCCTTAATTTGTATCATTACCAACTGTTTACAAAGCCTGTGTCTTTTAAGATGGTTGATTAAAAAATATTTTTAACAAACATTTTGCAGTTGAATCACAGCAAATGCAACTGCTGTTGTCTTATCTCACATTTTGTTATGGAAAATTACATAATTCATCACTTCAATGATTTACACCTGAATTACAGTACTGAATTACTCTACTTGCATGATATGCTTCACCTTCAGCACCCTTTTCTACAGGTCCATCAGCATCACTGTGTCTGAAAGCATACATGCAACACATTTACCTCCCTGTGTATCCATCTGTAGGTCATGACTCCAGAAACAGAAACATCAACTCTTTCCAACTGGCCTGTCCGTATGTAAGTCCTTTCCTGTGGATTTAGACTAATGCCAAACCAGAGGCATCAAGTGCTGAGATGTTTGACTCACTGAAATATAAACATCTCTGCTGGAAACAAACTAATAGTAAAATAGCATAATCGTTAGCTTATTAAGGTTACCCAAAACGTTGTCAGGGAAAGTTCTTGTTCCTAAAGGAACTGCAGTGTTTGCATGTGTATCCCTTGTCAAAAATGCATAGTCTCTTGAGAGGGAAGTTGGTCTCTGAATGAGTAATAATGACTCAAAAAGAAACTTTTTCTGGGCCTTTAAACATTTAAGCTAATAACTATCAGTATTCCAATGTAAAATTTACTACTTTCAAAGTCAGTTTAAAAAGACATCTGATGTAAATTTGGTTTTGTTTTTTTTTATTTTTCCTTTTTAATTCTTCTTCCTTCTGGATTCTGGAAGAAAAACATTGCCTTCTAATAAGTGCTGCAGAGGTTAATAATATATTCAGCTTGAATAAAACAAAAAGCATAGTAACATTTGGCACATACCAGGATATAGGAGCACATTAAATGAATGCAAAGAACTGGCAGCTGAAAGGCAACAGTTGCATAATATTACCAGAATAATAATGTGTGCTACATATTAATAAATATGTGACCTTTTTATCTTGATTATTTAAAAATCATGTTATTTTAAAAATGAATAAACAAATGCCTTGTTTATCCTTACATAAAGCCATAGTTTCACTTGGTGGGCTATGTAGAATGCTTTCTCTGTTGGTAAAGTGGAATGCTGCTGTACAGGTCATTCATGCACTTACCACACCGATCTGTTACTCTCATTGTTTTAGAAAACCGCACATCAGGACAATCATCTTTTAAGCTAAAGTCTAAGCTGGAATAAGAGTATGGTAGTATATTCATTTATACATAATGAATTTTTAAATTCCTAAAAGACAAATATAATTAAAATTAAAGAAGAAATAAAAGAGAAAAGTTGTACAAGTAAGATTATGTTTAAGATTGTTATATACTTTAATGAGACACAGTTTCTTATTTAAAGTTGTAAAGATTTGATTAATGTTTTATTATCCCTATCATTAATAACCATAACTGCAACTTCAGAGGATTCATATTTAAAAAAACATGCCATATTTGAAATTGCAAAATAAAAAAAGTGGTCTACAATCTCTCCATTTCATTTCTGTTCTATTATTAATTATTTATCAGACGCTAAAGCCTCTGGGCCAATTCAATACAAGTAATTTATGTTATAAAATAAGTGCTGACGGTCAGTTAACCTAATATGACCTAAATGACTCAGCTTATTACGAGATAATTTATCAACTTCCCAGCAAGAGCGGAATTGTCCCAGGAACCCACAGCTCAAACCCTGAGTCCTGCTGTGCCTTGTGGAGATGCAACCCTGAGCTGCCCGGGAGCCCCACGCACAAAGTGGTGCTGTCGCGAGCCCGCGGAGCTTGGCAGAGGACACTGTCGGGGTCCCTGCCCGGGACGCGTACCCCAGAGGCACAGGGAGCGTGGTGTGGCTTGGGCAGGGAGAGCTGGCCGCCAAGGGTCAACCACCAAGTTGGTCAACCACCAAGTCTCTACAAAGAGCAGATAAACAAAACATGCAATAAATGACATTATTGTTCCTGGTCCATAAACAGGTAGTCAAGGCTCTGAAAAATCAAGTGACTTGCTGAAGTGCACGAAGGAAATCTGTGGTAGAGACAGCAAGTCACCACAGCCATCTCATGTTGCACTTCTGTGGTCTGAAATCCAGGATCTTTTTTTGACTGGTTTTGGCACTTTTACTATCCATTCTCATGGAAAAAAATTACTTGTAGGAGAACTGAGTATCATGTAGAGAATTGATACGGTGTAAAGCCCGAGTATGATATAAAAAATTACCTGTTTCTTTTTAAAAATCCAGTAAATAAAGCCATCAGGGTTTAGCATCAAGATATGTTCCCAGTAGCTTAGTAAGCACCACAGATTCTTGAAATTTGTGAGACTAGAAAAGAAAATATTAAAAATTTGCAACAGTCTGAAGTAGGTATTTTAAATAATTCAGAGCAGTTTGTAGGAGGTTACTGTGCTGATTTGTTCTCTATCAGTAGTGGCATAAGCACCAAATCTCAAATTTCACTGCTAACGAAACTAGCAAAACTTACATACAAGACGTGTATTGCACAAGGAGAAACTTGATGGAGCTATTATCAGAAAGGACACCTTTCCTGACTGAAACTATCTCCTAGCTAATCTACCATTGTAAATCATAACTTATTGCTATTTCTTGGTCTTTGAGAGAGGTCATCTCCAAATAACTGTGGCTCTACATCATATGGTGGAATTTTTGGTTTTCTTTTGAACAAGTAGGCACATGTTAACATTTATCTTTTGTTTATATCTTGAGCTTAGTTTCTATATTTCAGTTCATTTTCTTCAGAATGTATTCAAACGATAGACAATGCATCATTCTTACACTGATCCATTCACTACTACTGTATTAAAAAAGCATTGTGTACTCTGAATAGGTTAATTGGTTGGTAGCTTAATCTAAGTGGGAGACTCTTGGAAGACAATAAGTATTTTTTTTTTTCAACCAGTGGCATTATACACTGAACTATTTCATTCATTTGTGTACGCATTTCTCTTTCTCTTTTTCGTTTCAGAATACTGTTGTATTTTGCTTTTATTTTCATGGGCTTCTGTAAGAATGTTGCTATTAACTTATTAAACTGGAAATAGGTTGGACTGCTTGCTAAATGCTGCCTGTTTTCTTTCTGCTGAATTCTCTGCATGCAATTTAAAATTCTGTTTCTAATAAGATTATCAAGGAAATAATGAAAACCGATAGGATTGTTCTGCTAACAAGTTTCCTTGGTGATTAATGAACTAAATAATATGTTTTTCTCTGGTCAAATTCTGCCTCCAGCTGCACCGGTGAGAATCCAAAAGTAACTCCCTTGATGCCACTCAAGCTATTCTAGATTCACTATGATAGATTTAGATACTGTGGTATAACGATCAGAGAATTTGACTTCACATGTGTCAATAGTTTAAGGCTTGTTTGTGGTTTGTGGGTCCTTCTTTAAAAAAATAGTATACTTATAGATAGCCTTAAAAATCACACAGCCAAGAACCTTCCTAACAGGACCAAGGAAGTCTCACTTTAACCATAAAGCACAAAAAGAGAAGAGCAAGCCAAGAGAGACTGACTGTGAAGCAGGCTTACACATGTGAAGGATGATGAGTGATAATGGTTTCAATCCACCATCCTCACTCCAGCTGCAGGGTTCCTTTCAGACCGATGCACATACACACTGTGTAACGTTTTCCAGCATAAAATAGTACAGTTTATAATAGGGGCAGGATGGAGCATCTACTGAGAAAGGTGAGAAAAAAATGGAAATTGTACACCATTCCTCCTTAAGACTCAGTAAAACAGAGTATTTTTTGTCACCGGATACAAACAGCAGACCTAAAATGAGTTCTAGGTGATTCAACACAGTAACTCTTCCCCACATTAAACAATATCAAACAATTAAGTTTAGATAATCATGTTACATCTGACTGAAGCTCCATTTTCAGATTATCTGTCAGGTAAGCCTGCATAAGGTCCCCGTTGTGCCCCCAAGAAAGCTGGGGGGAAAAAAAGCTGTTCCCCCCAAGAAAATCTTGGGGGAAAGCTGTTCCCCCAAGAAAGAAATATTCCCCCATTATATGAGGAATAAGCCATGATCCATTTGCCCATGTCATCTTGAAGAGTGGGCTGGTGCAAAGATAAGTGGGTAAGAAAGTAGGTATCTTCTGCTGCCCCAAAAAGAAGGCTGAAATCAAGTAAACAGACTGAAATGCTAAAGAAAGAATGATGCTCAAAATCCCCTAAAAGCACCCTGTGCTATTCTTCAGCATTTTTTCATGCTGAACACAGACATTTCAAATATATTTCCATATCATTTTCTTTTAGAGGTAGATAGAAGCAAACAAAAAGCATCAATCAAACCCAACAATCTCTTTAACCTCCTTCATCCTTTGCATTGCAATTTTGCTTAAGAAATCCAGAGGGCTGGATTTTTTTTCCATTCCTAAGGACAAAAAGGTTAGAGGCTACCTCTTCCCTCTAACTCCAGCATAGTTTTGGACAACCAACCATGGAAAAGCAAATCATAAAAGTCTTTCTATAACGTGATCAATTTTTATTCTACACCTATCTTTTGTTGCCGTGTGTGGAAACTGAGGATTGACAGCATGCTTTTCTTTCTCTTAAGTACACACTCTCAGTCAAGGACTTGATTAGCACATTTTTGCCAATGAAATGGTCTGTAATTAGCTTTTAATAATCGGTGTGTTTTTGCTATATCAGCTTGTGATTTAGACACTTGAGGTATTTTAAAAGCTGTATTCAGGAGCTTGGTACCACCTATTACATTTGGGGCAAATAAAGCTTTTAGAATAATGTTTGGAAAAGCAGCACCCTGTAAATATAAGGTGGTGTTGCACCATATGGAGACTGGCTCTATGACATATGGTTTGAATTAACAAGTTTAAAACTGTTAGGATCAGTTTTTCTTTCACTGAAGGCAAAAAAAAACCCCACAAGATACGTACAGTTAAATAAGCTTCAGTAGCGGATACAAACCCAGCTTGTGCCAACGTGTGCTAATTTAGTTAAAATACTACTTAGGCTATAGTAGTTGGTTTGGTTTTTTTTTTTTAAGCAAGCAGTATTGCCAGCTGCAAATGCATTTTATTAGTGTTAGTACAAGGACCATCGTCACCACCACCATCATTATGATTGTGGTCCTCATTAAAATAAATTATTGGCCCTGGTTTTGTATTAAAGCTATTTGAAAAGACAAGGCTGAATGACAGATGAAAACAAAGGATGGAAGCGGGTCTTCTGATCTCACCTAATTGAATCTTTGTTGGCTGAATTGATCTGAAAAAAGTTCAAAGATCTGGGATCCATATTACACAAACATTGTTTCATTTAATCAAAACACTCTTTGAAGTGCCATGCTTGCAGACCACCTGTAGCTTTGAAATCTGAAGTCATAGAAAAGCTTCCCTGATGATCTACAGTTATGATATGCCAGAGAAAAATAAAAACAGAAAAGGCAGACGTTCATGAAAATCTATTTTGCATCAAGATTTCTCTCAAGTACCTTTTTACCCATGTCTGTGCTAAGTCACCTGGAGCAGCAAGCAAAGCACTCAGGATAAGGGAGTGCATATTTTTTTCATATGCATTCTGTCTTGTTTCACAACTTTAGTTGTTGTTGCATTTAAAGGCAGTTTCAAAGACAAAAGAGCCACGAGGTTATCCTTGGTGTCAAATAAATATAGCAATACTGTGAGAACTTCCTTTCTCAGGACTCATCTTGCATCTGAGAAAGTTTAGCTCTGTACTGAAACAAGAAACAACCGTGACATATATTAAAAGAGTGGCAGCAGAATAAGGAAAAGAAAAAGAAAGAATAAAGTGGTGCATTTCTAGCCTGCTATCTATAACTCAACCTGTGTTGGAAAAAGCTGAGAACCTGGGCCAATTTTTCTTCTCAATGATTCAAATCTCAGAGAGGATAAAAAGTAAACAAACTGAAAATTATGTTAGAAGAGATTAAGTTTTCTCAGCTGCAGTTTACACCTAATTTGCTGGTATTGGAACTGTGGGAATAGAATCCTGTAGACTTACCTGGAAATTGATAATCCATTTCTATATTTCTCAGATAATTCCTAATAATATCCAGATTTCCCCCCGTGTAATCAATTTCTCAATTCCACACATCCTTTTCAACATCTCATGTTCCAGTTAGGAAAAAAGAGATCTTCTAAATCTGGCTAGGTTATTTAGCTACACGCTCCAATTAAAATTAATCCTCTTCTGATTTAGAATATCTTACCCTATTGACTGCACCCAAATATTGTACTGATGCTCTCACCTGCTTAGAAAAAAAGGGACAAAAACCCAGTGTGTCGGTCTACCTGAGAGATTCATAGCACATGAATTTCTGTGATGTTCAGAGCAAACAAAGGTCTGTGCTCTTTCTTACTATGTAAACTATATATTTATTGCAACGTAAATGGTAAAGTTTTTTTTGTATGTATCCTAGGTCTCTCTATATATAAAACTTCTCAAAATGGAGTGCCGAGGGCAGAGCTTTTATTTTAGAATGAAATGATCAAATAATAATATTTTTATGAATGAAAGAGAATACAAACATGCTACACTTTGGGTGCCACTTTAGTGATAATGCATGACACAAGTCTGTGTAAATGCAAAATGTTGAGAAACATCATAGGCCAATCCATACCTCTGCCAGAGGTATGGATTCACATTCTACCAGAATGTGAACAGCATGTGGTCCACTGATTGTCTATTATAACACAGTTAGCAATTTTCAAATAAACTATTGATATTTTATCTCATTCTACAAAATACAATATTATACCACCGAAGAGACTAAGGTCTATAACGACGAATATAGGTATGAGCTGTCACATACCTACACATATATTTTATAAAGGCAATGTGAAACAATAGAAATGTAAAATATTAGTTACTATTTCATAAGATCTTTGGGATCTTTGTCTTTCATATTCTTCTTCTAATTGTACTATAAAGCCCAATATTTAAAATTAAGCAAGCATAATCATTTTATATGCAAACACATATTGGAAACCTACAGTACAGTGACTCATCCATATAAGGATTCGCCCTGTACACCTACCTAAGCTACATGTGTAAAAATTGCTGGATTTGCCATTTCAGAAGAAATGCATCCCTTAAGCTCTTGTGCTAGAACGTACACAAGGTAAGTTTGCAAGTGGCTTTTATATATTTGTGTCCTGCATGTCACAGTCAACATGTGTATTTTGGAGCTGTTGAGCAATGATAAAATGTTCATGTACAACACATTTATTAAATGCATAGGGATAATAGCTACCTCTATATAAGTCTCTCTGTATAAATGTCTAGACAGACAGATAGATGGATAATTTTGGCAAATTAAATCCTCTTTCCTTGCTGATAACACATCTGCCAGCAAGTGTGCTGTGTGACAGACATTTGCCCTTCTCTACATCAATACCTGATAGTTAGGCAGAAAAGAGGCAACATCGTATTAGCATATCTATTTCCCTCTCTTTCCTCTACAGGTGCTAAATAATTAGTACTGGTTGAATTATTCATTGCAAATAATATTCATTGTGAATTTAGACTTTTTTTTCATTTTGCTTACAAATCATTCAAGAGGCAATCCTGAACTCTGCAAATATATTCGCTACTCATAAGTATTCACAAATACTTGGACAAAGCCCTTTTGACCTAGAAAAACACTGGTTCGTAAATCAGTTTCTTCAGACAATTATAATGTATGATCGGCCATCAAAAGCAGATGCTGTGGTCTCTCTGTTCTCGTTGGTAGACTTTACATTTTTTAAAAAATGCTACCTAGCAAATAATCGACACCTGGAGTAAGTTTTCTGGCTCATAACCATTTATGAGACTTCTGAGATTAGCAAATAGAAATTACAGAGAAGCAAGAAATTTGTGAATATGCTAGTGAACATATTTTTCATTGTGCACCACCACTATGTAATAGTTTAAGTCTAACAAAGCATTATTTGGAGAAAAGGAGTTATGGTGTGACTGTCTCTATGGCAATTGAGTCCCACTCTAGAATGCAGCTGTATCAGAAACAGTAAACATAATGATAATCTAACAGAATACCATAGGCAAAGCTTCATAGTAGACCTGATTACAGCTAACTGGGATAAGCATGGCTACTTACAAGTGCACGTTCAAGAAACTTCAGGAAAATAAAAGAAATGAAAATGTACTTATAAGACAACTTTGGAATAGAGGTTACTGTTAGCCCGCTTACAAGTGAGGTAACCCTAAAGCCTTTATTAAAAATAAATTGTTCTGTGATCCAGAGTTCCTAAGCAGATAGAAATCAAGGGCTGTATACCAAGGAAGGCCATGCACAATTTCTTCTAATCAAAAAAAAATATGGAAGAAGTGGATCTTAAAAAATCTGTCAGTCACTCAGCACTATATTCACCCAGCACAGGAGGACAAATTATAACAAAGTCTATTGCACTCCAGCTTCTTCTCTCCTTATGCATTTTTTTTAAAGACTTCACACTCTCCCTTACATATTGAAAAGAGGAATATTCTGCTGATTTTTTATCACTACGGATGAGGAGAAATTCTGCTCAGTTATGGACATCCTGCAGATTAACCCCTGCTGAGTCTATTTGCTGAGTCTGGAGGAGGTTACTGGAGCAGAAATATCACCTACCCTTCCATACAGAGTGACTACATGGCTTGAAAAAGTTAACATTTCAAGATTACACAATATTGAGTTCTATGTGCAGCCTTCCAACTATGTAAATTCCTTGCATTTTATAAAATGGAATATAATCAGGTGGTCTAATGTCAGCCAGCATCCAAAGGTAATTGCTTTTCTGGAAGAAAAAAATTATAATTTTGCAATATTCAGCACAACGTTTCTTATCATTTTCAGCTAGACCAGTTTTATTTTGAGGCCCTGTGTATTTTAATCTGTAGTAGAAACATTGTTAGATAATTTCTTCTTTAAAGTAATATTAGCTTTTAGTGGGGGCTTTTGGTCTTTCTGCTGACAAAGAGCAACAGGGCAACAGAAACACCACAGATCCTTTGGGCCCAAAGACATTATTATGTACCATATTGAGATGCATGTTATTATTCTGAAACAAAATCATGGAATTAGCCTCACACATCTTTCCAGATGCCAAGGATATTAGTACAAAAATCCCCATGTGTGACTGAACACATGGGTTCCGATAAACAAAACTGTCTGAACACCGAAGTACAAATGTGACATTTCAGCCATCTCCTTCATGACAAAGCCAGGTTCATCAAGACAAGAGCTGCTGACCCACATAATTTCACTGACTAGGATACCAGAGAGAATGCAACTGGTCTGAGGACAGCGCTTGGAAATTCTCCCTGTGAGACTTCAGGCGCGAGTGGAAGCTTCCCTTACTACACACAGGAAAAAAAATAAAATGAGGCAATTTATTCACATCCAGCATTTGCTTGTGGCCACCAGTTTGTCCTAGACAGCACAAATCCTTCATTGCCACTTAAGCTGCTAGCGACTTGTTGGCATTGTGCTGAAGAGAGCTTCATCCTTTATGCGTGTACAAACGAGCTTGCATTAACGTTCATTTTTAGTGAATTGTCAGGCTGCAGCATAGTGCTGTATTTAATTAGATCTGACTTTGGCTATTGCCATAAAGGTCTGTCTTTTTCCTCTAACTGTCTTCTCTTCCGGATATGCATTTTATCTGTTTTCCATATGGTGATCGTGAAAATGGTCTGGATCAGACAGTCTTATTTTGGAGTGAGTTTTCTACAGATGCAGGGAGTAAGAATCTAGAACAAGGGAGACTGTAAAGACTGGGGCCGCCATTTTCAGCAGCATCTAAAATACCCAAGAGACAACGTGAAACTGCGCCTGCGGGTTTTGGGTGCTTATGGGTGTTAGAGTAGACTGCAAGACGTGTAAAGAGAAATACCTTTATTCACTCCAGAAACTCGTTTCCAAGGGCTCAAACTTCATAGCTTCCAGCTCCCTCCTAATGTAGGAATATAACTGTGGATAGCATGACTGTGTTTTGGACAGAAATTGAGGAACCGGCCGCAGGCAACCGCAGGCCTGCTGAGGCCTTCGGGCACGAGTTGGTAGAAGCAGGCTTAGACCAGAAGCACGCGCTGGCAGCAGCACGGCGCTGGTTAATCGAGTTCTCACTTCGCGGCGCTTCCATCGGCTGACACGCTGCGTGCCGTCAGGCCTAAGGACCTGAACTTGAAATCCTGTGCCCCTAGTTCAAGCCATCTTGGTGGCATTTCTCCTAAAGGAGCAGCAATTTTGCCTCCAGCTGTGCTTAAGCTGTGCTAAGCTTAAGTTTAAGGACTGTCCAGCTCGTAATTGGAGCTCATTCCTATTTATTCAGCATGGTTTTTTCTTTCCAGTTCTTGATCTCACCAGGTCCCATCAAATGTTCAATCTCAGATGGCACATTTTGCCACTAGCCTCAGAAATCTGGGATACTTTTTTTTTTTAAATCTCAAAACATTTCTGCCTTAAAAGATTGTTTTACTTTTGACTGATTAATTACTGGGAGGCTGAAGACAAGATTTATGTTTATTGCACCGAGACAGGTTTCTTAATAAAATTTCTGTTGAGCTGAGGCCAGAATTATTTTTTTTTTATCCTTCCCTTGTGACTGTTTTACACTATGAAGCTGTGTGTAGTCTTGTTCTTATTTGTATAGGCTCAGCAATATTACATTTTTTTGACCACATAATATACTGTTGTACTTAGTGTTGTCCTCTATGAGGGGACTTGAAGGTTGATACTCCTGCAATGGTGTCATTTATACTAGCCAGAGTTCTGAGTTTAACTTATCCCAACGAATACCATTTGTGAAGCAGAGATGAAATTCTATGGCACAACAGATCAATTTTCCCTCCCTATAAATTTTATGTGTATTTCTAATCTTTTATATGTATTTTTAAGTGCTTTTCCCTCAGAAAATGGCAATAGTAAAATATTCTCTGCATTTCTCTGTGTCCCTAGGCATTTTACCAAGTTATTTGGTTGATCAAGTTGTTAGTTTGGTTTTATCAAGTTATTTTCTTTTTTCATATTGTTCTAATGAGCAAACTCCTGTTCTTTATACGGAAAATAAAAGGAAAAAAAATGTTTGCTTCCACCATTAGCTTTAAATGTTCACCACAGGAAATAACAATTGTATACCAAGCCTGGCAGTTGAGGCTTTTTGTTAGTACTCATGATGGTGTCTTTGTTGCTGTCCTGGGACACAGGTGTCCTAACAACTCTTAGACTTGCTGTACTTACTTTGGAGCTATCATTCACAAGCACATATGTGCATTGTCTGCACTATATTAACAAGTAGCCAGTTCATTGTAATGGAAGATCATCTAAAGATCATCTAAGTTCTATAGGGGAATTAGAGTCAGCTGCCTTCCTTTTGTCCATGTCAACCTTAGATATTTTGGCAAAAGCAAGTAAGAACCACATGGGAATTTCTGGGATCAAGACCAGAGTGCTGTTGATTAATACTGGTCTTTTTTTTCCTCATATACATTACAGATGATTCCTCCAAATGTTTACAAATCCATATTGATTTGTAACCTATTGAGAATTAATGACTGAATTACTGCTCAATTGTCCACTATGATTTCCTTTATTATTTATTTGACTATCCCTTACATTCTTTCTAACTAGACTACAAGGAAATATCCATCTAGCTATTCTACAGAATGGCCAGACCCAGGCCAATAAATTTGTATCATTACCAAAAGCCTCCTGAAAACAGATCCTGCTTATTTATTTTAGAGATCTTAAAAGGCAGATTATCCTATTTGGACTCAGTTCATTGAATTAATGAAATCCATATATAAATTGTGAGAGTGACACATCCCTAAAGCTTCCCAAACATTTGAAGTAATCAATCATTTGTATACCTAAGAAACAATGAAAAAAAGTAATTAATAGAAGTGGTAACTAACAGTTATTTTATTTGGGGAGACACAAACATTATGGGACTTCTATGACAGGAAATAAATATTTACAAATGTTTACAAAAATATCCTCAGCTTGAATTACTTTTCTACTCACCTGAATAATTCGAAACATCTCCAGGATCTTAGCTGCTGCCACTGAAAATACAAACATAGTAGATTTTTAAATACACAATGTAATGTAGTCTACTTAGTGATTTTTATTTGTGATTTCAAGTCCTTTAAAATAAACATGGTAATTATTCTTCAGTAGAAAGCAATGGCTGAATATGTTGTATTTCACACAGAACTACTAGACACTCCATATATAGACTGCAGCAGTGCACAGTTATACAATGAGTTTATCAGACTCTTACACACGTGGTAAGTGTGCTTTATTACACAGTGAAAATATAGATGTGAAAGCCATGGCAGCAATTCATCATGTATTATTTCATAGTATACATTATCATATGTACAGGTAAACACTAGCAAAACCAGCTGCCAATACCCAGATCATGAAAATGTCACTAATACACTTATTGCAATTCTTTGTAAAAATGGTTAAATAAATATTTGACTATATATGAAAAAGGGAAAATGAAGTAAGATTATCAAGTAAAAGAAAAAAAAAAAGGCTGATTCCTTTACACAGATAGGAGCTGCAAAACATCTCTTACAATAAGAAGCCAAGCAGCTCAACCTACTCAATTTATCAAAAAGGCAGATAAGAAAGAATTTGAACACTGTGTATAGAAAGGCAGAAATAATATTGGGGCAGGTGAGGGGCTTTTCAGATTAGCTAATAGAAATATTAAAAGATATATTAGTGGGAAGATGATATTAGCTTCAGCCTTGTAATAAGACTCAGTATCCTAGTGGAGAAGATAATTAAACATTGGAATGGCTTAGTAGGTGTAAGAAGAGTCACCATTGCCTGGAATCTTTCAAAATACGTCCTTCAAAACGCTGGTGTTGAAAAATGTTTCCACAAGAAAAGCTGCCTGGGTTTTCTGATGACATGGCTGTGTTTTTAGCCTCTCACCTTTGGTAGCTGTCAAGCGATGTCTGTGAAACTCTTTCTTCATCCCCTTCCTTTACAGATCAGGAATAGAATCATAGAATCACAGGATAGTTTGGGTTGGATGGGACCTTTAAAGGTGATCTAGTCTAACCACCCTGCAATGAGCAGGGACATCTTCAACTAGATCAGGTTGCTCAGAGCCCCATCCAACCTGACCTGGAATGTTGCCAGGGATGGGGCATCTACCACCTCATGGGCAACCTGTGCCAGTGTTTCACCACCCTCATTGTGAAAAATCTCTTCCTTATATCTAGTTGAAATCTGTTCTCTTTTAGTTGAAAACCGTTACCCCTTGTCCTATCGCAACAGGCCCTGCTAAAATGTCTGTCCCCACCTTTCTTATAAGCCCCCTTATAAGAAAAGTACTTTCTTATAAGTATTTTTTTACTTATAATACTTATAAATACTTTTTAAGTACTGAAAGGGTGCAATAAGTTCTCCCCTGAGCCTTGTCTTCTCCAGGTTGAACAACCCCAACACTCTCAGCCTTTCCTCATAGGAGAGGTGTTCCACCCCTCTGACCATCTTTGTGGCCCTCTTCTGGACACTCTTCAACAGGTCCATGTCATTCTGTGGTGAGGGCTCCAGAGCTCTAGGTGCAGTAGTACTCCACTCACCAGAGTGGAGTAGAGGGGCAGAATCACCTCACTGGCAACGCTGCTTTGGATGCAGCCCAGGATACGGTTGGTCATCTGGGCTGCACTGTCATCAGAACATTTTCAATTTTACATTAGGACATAAACTACAATGAAATCTCATACTGCTAAGCACAAACAGTCATCTCCAAAAGCCTGGAAGGACTAA
Source organism: Phaethon lepturus (assembly GCF_000687285.1). Lineage (NCBI taxonomy): Eukaryota > Metazoa > Chordata > Aves > Phaethontiformes > Phaethontidae > Phaethon > Phaethon lepturus. Next base: position 17,979 of record NW_010555532.1, read on the forward strand.
TCAATTGACCAGATATATTCCCATGTTAAGGTGTTTGCTAGACTTGGTGTAAGGAAAGAATTTCTCTACAAATGAGTATTGGCTGAGTTTTTAGGGTGTTTTCTTGCTCTGTGGAGCACAGGAGGTGGAATTCCCAGGGAATTGTCTTCAGATTCATTATGGTGTTTAGGATTTTAAAAATATGTGTCTACGTGTAAGCTAGTAGTTTCCACTATACTTAATAGAGAATCAACCCAGACAGTTCAGGAAGGGCAGGATGTAGCTGAGCTGACCAAATCATAGAATCACAGAATCACAGAATCATTAAGGCTGGAAAAGACTTTTAAGATCACCAAGTCCTACCATCAATGCAACACCACCATGCCCACTAAACCATGTCCTGAAATGCCACGTCCATAGGTTTTTTTGAACACCTCCAGTGATGGTGACTCCACCACCTCCCTGGGCAGCCTGTGCCAATGCTTGACCACTCTCTCTGTAAAGAAATTTTTTCTAATATCCAATCTAAACCTCCCCTGGTGCAACTTGAGGCCATTTCCTATCACTCTATCACTGGTTACTTGGGAGAAGAGACCAACACTCACCTCACCACAATCTCCTTTCAGGTAGCTGTAGAGAGCAATAAGGTCTCCCCTCAGCCTCCTCTTCTCCAGACTGAACAACCCCAGTTCCCTCAGCCGCTCCTCATAAGACTTGTGCTCCAGACCCCTCACCAGCTTCGTTGTCCTTCTCTGGACACGCTCCAGCACCTCAATGTCCTTCTTGTAGTGAGGGGCCCAAAACTGAACACAGGATTCGAGGTGCGGCCTCACCAGTGCCGAGTACAGGGACACGATCACTTCTCTACTCCTGCTGGCCACACCATTTCTGATACAGGCCAGGATGCTGTTGGCCTTCTTGGCCACCTGGGCACACTGCTGGCTCATGTTCAGGGTATGTGGGTAGATGCCTCCTTTACAGTGAACTGAATATATTCCTAGACACTTTCAGGTGTGTGGACTACATCCACATTGTTGTGGAAACATCTACTGAGCTCACATGGAGACAACAGCATTTAGTTATCTAGAGTCTGGAGTTTATCCCCACCTTTGGTAGGAATGCCCGAGCATAACACATTTAATCTCCTGACATTGCAGGGATCTGGGGATTGGGAACACCCTGGTATCACCTGTTCTCTTCTGGAGACATGAAATTGTTTGGGATTTCAGTGAAATCCAAGCTGTTGGACTCAGTGAAGGGACAGCTACAACGCTGTGAAATTTAATGGTGTGTAATACATAAGAGATAAGACTAAATGCTCTCTTCTTGCTTTAAGTGTTATTATGGTTGTTCAACCCTGAAATGCAGGTTGGTGATACCTTCTTTTTGTCAAGGGATATTGCTGCCTTGAAAAGAAAGTAGAAGAAAAATTCACAAAATGTTTCTTTTGACATTTGTTTATTTAGAGATGCTGGCATTATGGTCCTGCCCAGGACATGGGTAGACATGATATTTTCCTTTTCTAGAAAAAAAGCTCCCCTTCAGTATAAGTTTCTCTACAGGATTTACCAGCTCTGAAGCTTAGTAATCAGTTTATTCTTTGAACAAGCTACCCTAAAAGGTGCTTATTGAAAATGTGCCTCAAGAAATTAATTGCCAAGACTACCCCAGGGAGAACAAATGTTTCCTAAAGTACTTAATGATACTTACCATCTATATAAATTTTTATGTTTTCAGAGCACAGCCAAAACACTCACAGTTAACGTTAATTATAATACCACTCTTAAAGTTACACCATTTCAGGGTGCAAAAGCTCATACCACTTATTTTCCATGAAACTCTGAAGCATGGGATTTGCAAAGCTGTAATGGAAGTGGTTTTTTTCATTCCACAGATAACACAGCCATGATCTCAAAATCAGGACATGAGTCAGCCCTCAACTCAAGTGTTTCTGTAGAGGCTGTTAGCTTGGTTGGCACCACATCATCTTAAATACATGGAGAGTCTGACCCGATGCTTCTGAATGCTCACGTGCGCACTCATCTTGCCAGAATTGCACCCAGAGACTTGAGAGTTTCCCACTAAATACTGTGCTCTTTTCAGCTGACCTGCTGACTAGGTATATAAATAGGTTAAATATACCTATTTCATCAGTGCTGAATAACATGAAAAGCATGAAATAACGACAGAAAGTCTTTAAAAGGAAGGAAAACAGCAATGAAGGAGAAAAGAGAAAGGAAAAAAAAAAGGAATAATGAGATGGGAGAAAGGAATGCCAAGAATAAAAGAAAATGAAAGGGAGACTATAGTGCTGTATCTCTGGATAACTAATGAACTGAAATTTTATTTGATATAAAATCAGTGTTAGGTCATCTTCAGGCACAAGGTATGTAACAGAATGCCAGGCAAGGACTGTTGACACTCTTGGCCAGTAATTTCAATTTAATTTGTAAAATTTGACCAATGCACAGTTAGGAGTTGCCTTTTTTTCTTTTTTTCTAAAGATACTTGCTTTGCTAAATATCCTTAGTTACAGAAAAGGGGAAGCAAATAAATCATTGGGGTGAAAAGGTTTTTCAGTACAAAAAGTTGAATGAAGTCTGGAGGATGAATGAGAGGTTTGCTGCAACTTCAATCACAAACATTCAGATGTTAGTCCACGCCTCTTGATGACAATGAACTGAGGAAGGAATTTAAATATGAAAGTTTTATTACAGAGTTTTTGCAATACTATCTCTGTCCTGAATGAGACAAAGCTCATCAAATCAAAAAGATTCAACTGAACATTGTTTTACATGTTTAATCTGACTAGTCTTTTGAGGTTTGGATTTGGTTTTAGGTAAAAATTTGTGTGAATAATAACAGAAAATCGTTTCAGGTACGTCCGTCCCTTCCCTGCTGTCTTTCTGTCAATGTGCTCCTGAACTGCTGTGTTTTTTTTAAGAAGTTTGCTCTTGATGGTTGCGGAAGCAAAAGACATACACTAGCAAGGAAGATGGTGACACCATCTATATAAAAAGAGCAGTCAAACGCGTATGTTGAACAAACAGGAAAATTATCTGTGTCATTTGCGGTCATCATAGGACTACTTGCCACAAAAGCAGGTAGAGCAGTTTCAAACGGAAGTGCAGTTTCAGAGTGACCACTGTCCCTTTTATTTCTGTAGGGGGTTCATTCAAAAAGACACACTCCGCAGGACCGAGCAGAAAAAACTTCGATTAGGGCTGTACAGTATGTGACTAAAGGATTTGTTAACCTTAGCGCTTCAAAGCACACTTGAAAATAAGATTCAAATGGGCTCTTTCTTTTGTGGTTCTGTAGTGATAAACGAGTTCTCCATGCACCAATGCTCATGATTACTACTTCTCCAACATTGTGACTCTGGATAAACGCTAGATCAGTCTAAGTAATGTCCAGCACATTTCATCCATACTAAATAATGTATGTCATGGCAGGCCTCTCCATTTTGCTTAGGAAAGAGCTGCAAGTCTAGTCATAGCTTTTATGAGGTTATATCATCAATTTTCAGGTGCTACACAGAACTTGCAAGCTTTTTCCAGTAAAGAAAGGAAGGGAAGGGGAAGACCAATGGGTAATCAGTACTTTTTGTTGGGGGCTTTTTGTGTTGGTTTTTTTTTTTAAAAAAAGGTGTATTTAAAGTTAAAGAATAGTTTGCTTTAAGGTTCACTCATAAGCTGTGTTTTAAAACCTTTATGCTTGAATCTCTGCAAGGCGCTTACTTCCTAATGATCAGTTTATGAATTAGTGGAATAATTCATGACATGCCCTTAGGATCAATACCTTTAAATGTGCCTGTGGGTAACATCACTCACATGATTCACCCTGATATAGCAAGTGGAACTATTCAAATATTTAAAGTTATTCACAGGTGTAACTGCTTATCAGACCCTTTACTGTTCTTATGAAAGTGAAATACCATTTTGCCACTGGATCCCGCTGAATACATTACATTTAGGGTTCTTCTGATTCTGACAACAGTGCATCATTAGCAGTGTTAGGTGTAGTTATTCCTCTCGCTCTCTCTCTCTCTCAGTAAGAGAAAGGCCTCCAAAATATTATTCTTCCTTGAGGATGAACACTTTCCACAAAGGGTACTGGGACATCTCTGTCCTTCAAGGTTTACATGAGCCATCACTTCCACTTGTCTGTAACTGATAGCTCCCGGTCCTGGTAACTTATTGTTTGATTCAGGACTTTGTACTCTGATGGCTTCTTTTTCCTCTTCAAGAGCTGATTTGTCCTCCAATTTAAGTCTAATAATTTAGAACCGAAAAATTTTGAGCTTTGCCTCTGCTTCTTGTTAATGCTGCTGTTTTATCTATACCCCTTGTATAGCTTAGTTTAGTCAGTCTGTCTGTCTACTTAATCCTGTTCTATTCTCTTCTACAGACAAAATTTTGTTCATGGCTACTATGTGCATTTTAAGCCCTAGCACAGCGTTCTCAGTACTCTTCCCAAGAAAAGAAACTTTAACTTTGTAGTAAACATATTGGCAACATCTAGGAAACATCTGCATTATTTTTATATAAATATTACATATGTCTTGCATGCATTTGAATAATATGAATTTACTTCAGCCTATGTAAATTATACCAGTCTTCCAACATTTGCAGTAATATTCAAAGGAAGCTGTGAAATAGAAAACAACAGATAATGATGGAATTAAGATAATAATGGTTGGGTAATGAATGAGGCTCTATCTAGACAAGCTCTTTTGGTTTTCCAAAAGCTACAGCCTATAAGAAAGGGGATCAGAATTTCTAGAGAAGTAAATTAGGTGAATTAGGTTCAAGCACACTGGATTTTTACCTGGTCTTACTCAATACACATGAAAAAAAGATAGTACATACAGCCAGGGAAACAGAAAGAAGATAGATGTGATCAGAGCACATTTATTCTTGTCAGGAGAGAGGAGTTGGGAAAAGAGTTTGAAAATATTTACAGAGGTATTGCTAAGGCCCATAGCCCTGGACCATTTGTGATTTTATCCTTATCAGCTTGGAAACCTGAAACAAATGCATTGTATTGTCTTTTGCGTGTGTGTATGTGTATGTATTTTTAAGATATTATTTCATAACTGCTGCAAATTTATATTATCCCAGAGGAAGGTATGACAGGTACCAAAACTGGGGGGTGTCCCAGTGTAACTAATGCTGCTGGTAAATAGAAGCCTGGAAAGGAAAACATAGACCCTAAGAGAAGAACTGGTTTTGCCAAGTTACAGCATGTCACATCTCATTTGGGGACAGAACCAGAGCCTTCTGGCAGCTGTCTCAGGCGTTAAACCGTTCTGTTCAGCAAACTGGGAAACTGTTGGCACTCCCCATTTCGCTCAGACCTTCACTTTGGTTCCTGGTACGGCAATATAGTGTATAAACTTTTCTCAGCTTCTAATATATAGTGCAATAGTTTGTCCCTCACACTAAATCAGTTATGCCAACTGGAGAATAGCAAACATGCTCGCCAACTCCTCAGCAG
>NW_010555532.1:23487-25524 GCF_000687285.1 Phaethon lepturus
TTGATTCAGTTTTGATTTCAGTGATCTTTGCTCCCACCTGGAGTCTCTAATTGACAGATTCTTTGCAGAAGATGGAGACAGCAATGATTCTAGGCTTTAACTTTAAATTATATTTTTAAAACCTCACTACATTACAGAGGACTGATTTACTCTGAAGGGAACTCCGATAAACCCTCTCAGCGGGAATGAGGGAAAGCATCGTAATGGGAATAGCACCCGTTACAACGGCGATGCAAATAGAAGGATCACGCACAGGGGACCGGCATGCAGCCACCTCTGGGGCAGAGCACAGCAGGCTCGCTCCATCCTCCGCGCTGCACAACTTGTATTTAAAACATAGGTAAGTGGGAAATAGTGTATTCGACTGGGAGCGTAAGAGCGTTATACCGTCGGCAGGTGCAGTGCAACCTTGCAGCTTGGATTTCAACACAGGTGCTGGTGTCAGCAGGACAAGGCTTAGGTCTCTGTTACTTTCTCCATTTTGTCCCTCAAAAAACCCTGGCAGTACAACTTTGCTGTCAGATCTGTAAAGCTCCGGAGTTAAGCAGTGGGAACAGGTCTAGGTCAAGGTACATGAAGCCTTCATATAGACCAGCATTGTCTTTTTCTGGAGTACACCTGGTTGAAGGAACCCACAAGGTGCTATGCTGATCTTCAGTCGCTTCAGGACTCTGAAGACTTTGTTTCTTAGGATGATATCATCTTGCTACCAGTTTGTATTTTGATTCTTGTATGAGCTCTGAACTTCAGTGAGTTTTTGTTTAAATAAAGATGAATTACCATTGGCAAAATTATCTGAAAACAGGGCTCCGCATGTGTGTAGAAGCCAGGGCATGCGAGGTCACTCATATGGGTAGAGAGCATGGGGCAGGTATCCTGGGTCACTCACATGGTGGATAAAGAGAAGAATAGCATGGAGATACCACGAGGTGCTTGTGGGGAATTGGAAGAATGATGTGAAAGGTACGGAAATAGGGTCTTTTCTATTTTTTATATCCACTCACTGCATCCTCTAAGGGTTCAGCAAGGGGCTGGAGGCCAAGCCTTGAAACAGCAGCAGCTAAGCATGCGTGTGTTCTCCAGTGCTTCATCCAAGACTAAAAACATCCCCTTACACCTGTTTTTCTTCTCCCTTCACTACGCCATTACAAAAGGATTGAGCAAAAGGTTTGAGAATTTGGCTGTTCATATCAGGAAAGTTTGGGTAAAAATTAGCTCAGAAGCCTCTGTTTCAAGCTCGAATATATATTCCTTTAAAACCACAAGTTTCCAATCTCAAAGCAGGAATTTTAAATGAGGGTCCTTCTTTCCTAAAAAACAGATTTGGTTTAGTTTGTTCTTTTCCATTGGACTTTTTGGGATTAGATTGTTAAAGAACAGATGCCCCATCTCATCTATGTAAACATTAAAGACCATATATATATATATTTTCCATAAAATGAGGATTTCTGAAGCATCCTATTCACCAAGTTTTCCCTCCTTGCCCTGCCTTGCTTCCATTGATAGCAAATCTGCCACACTCTATGTATGGTATTTATGACACATTTTGGTATACTTCAAAATGAAATTCTTAACAAAAATGTAAATTATTATTGTAAAAACGTGTTTGCCCACTGTGCCATGTAACATTCTCAGGAGCAGCATTCTTTCAAACTGAGATTTGAAAAACAGCAGAGAATTTAGCTTGAATCAAATGGCATTATATATTTAATCATTTATCAGAGGCACTTGGTAGAAGTTGGGGAAAACATTAGTTAATCTTATTCATGTGGAGGTTCCTGGTTATGCAGCAATGCTCTTTCCCATGTCTTAGTTCCCCTTACCTCTCGAAGGCCTGTAATGATTCAGTCTCCTACTGAGCTTGAAGCAAGAGCTTTTTTGCTGCTACAATGTGTGAACCAGCCAACAGAGGCTACTTAAGGTTAGTGTAGGATATTCCAGGCACTGCAAGGAGCACCCAGGAAAAGTGAAGAACACCCACAGCACGAGATATCTGCCTCGTTAGATCTGATTTCTGCTCCCCTCTGAGACAATGCA
>NW_010555533.1:0-65510 GCF_000687285.1 Phaethon lepturus
CCACCCAACCGCAGCCGGGCACCCACCGGCCAGTCCGGACAGCGGCACCCTCCCCCGGCCTTCATTACCACAGCTTTAAAGCACCTGCGTTAAAAGTCACGTTAAGCAGCTGGCAGACCCCGTCAGGTAGCTTAGGGCGGGCTCGCACATAGCGTCGGATGCTGAAGAGAAGACGCTTGTCTGAACCGTGACCTCAGCACCTCTGTAACACCGGGGCACAGCCCCAGGGCAGCACTCGGGGGGCGTGCAGTCGCCCCTGCACCCCAACAGCACCCAAAAGCCAAAGCCAAAATGAGTTTCAGTCACAGCACCCAGCCAATGTTGTACACACCACGCAAAAGAGTCCAGATCGTTTGGGGTTTATTACTTTCTGATAGAAAACAACAGAAAATGCTGTTCAGTACAGAATACACTTTTACATTGGTCAAAACATCAATTTCAACAACTGTCAGGACTACTAATGATAGCTCACACCAAAATTTAAGAGGGCTGCATCATGGGCAAGGCCTTCCCACCCATAGCCCAGCTCAACAATAATTTTCTCCACCAGCAAGAATGAGTGAAGAATTAGTTTCTGACACAGTCTCTTAAGACTACAAGGACATGCTTGTGCTGCTTTACTGTTCTTGTTACCTATATATCCTTTAAAAGTCATGGTAATTCTTAGCACTACGGGCACTTTGCAAACATTAATACAGCAAAGCTCCCACCACAAAATTGAGCCCTAATCCTATTATTGTCCAAATAAGCAAGTATTCCTGTATAGGCATGGAAACCATGCAGGGATAGATAGAAATGCAGAGGAGTTTCAGATTTTGCTAGTTTAATCTGCCCCTTACTAAGGGTGGAGGTCAATTCTTTACAGTACTGTTTGACTGCATTAACAAATCAGGCCATTTGTCCCCAAACTGTCAATCAGTGTTCTCACATCTACCCAAGAGGTGTGTGAAGAGAGTTCAGACACAATTTAGCCACTCTTGAAAGGCCAATTTGCAACCTGGAATAATCCATTGCCACTTATACTTAATTTGGATCTTGACCTATTTGGACGAGTCTTACTCACACAGCTCTGCTGCACGCATCATACCTCAGTAAATGGCTGGGTCTTGGGAGGTGCTGAGCACCCCCAAAGACTAGGCCTCAAAATTTCTATGCTATCTGTATAGAAGAGACCTCTAGCAAGCAAATGAAAGGTTGCTATAAGCATTTAGTCTACATAAAATATTTCAGTGAACACACTTCTAAAACCTGCAGAAACAAGTAAAATACAAGTTCAGACTGCTTGTTGGCAGCCTAAGCCCACTTACACAATTTTTTCTTTATTTTTAGTGTTTGAAACGTTGTGCATGTTGGAGCATGACATACTCCACTCTTATCACCCTCAGTCTATATGTAGGATGCAAAATCTTTGCAAGAGAGATGTGGAGGTGGGGGAAGTCCCTTCAACAAAGAAGAAAATTAATATTCTACAGCACTAAATGCAGCGTATGTATTTTAATGCATCTTGTGTCTACTACATTTCCGCTAGCTGAAATTCCAGAGCGCTGATTAAAAATGGGATTGAAACTTAAGCAAACCAATTATTTTTATTGTAAATACTCATTTAGGTCCCAATCCTGCAAAGATTAAACTAAACAGATTAGGTTCACTCAGATGAGCAGCCATGAGTGCCTGAAGTCAAATGTGTGCACCAATCTTGTCAAAAATGAAATTCTTTGTACACTGACTCCAGCCAAATTATTGTCACCATTTTCACTGATGTTGGTTAAGAACTGATTCTCATCCTTGGAGCCAACTCTGATGGGTACTGAGCATCTTTGACCATAGTTCAGACTTCACATTTCTTCTCCTGGTGTCTGAAAGAGTTCAAGACTTTGCAAGACATGCTCAACACCGATATTTAGTTATAAACTATTATGTAACTCAGATGAGAGTTGATATATATTAAGTTCAAGGTCTGAAGATGTGAAAAATTGCCACATAAAAGTACAGGTAGGTGCATGGGTTGGCTCACACAGGAACATAACGATATACAGTTGGCTTTGGCAAAATTTTTTACATTTCATGGCAGAATATGCAAGATACACCTAATTTCCTATTAAAATCAAGGAAAATTACTATAATCTTTCCTGTAGTATTCAATCTTTGCAGCTGCAGAACACAATTATATACATAATTTACATTGTTACTTATTTTTTAAGTATTTGCTGATCTAGTGATAAACTTCTCATCCAGGACAGGATTATTTCACTTAGCAGGCATTGGCCCAATCAAGCAATGTAATGTATTATCCTCACTAAGATGTATGAAAGCTGTGACAGTTCACTTTTGCAAGAGGTTTAGAGGTTTTCAGAGTTCTACAGAATCAAGCCTAAGTAAATGTCAATTCTTATCTTAAAAACTATGCATTGCTTGGCAGTTTTAATTTTTTTTCCTCCTTTCCTCCCCTCCCCCCAACCCCGACAGCATCAATTCTGAGTCATTAGCACCAACACTTTTATTTGCACAGGCCCATGAAATTCAGTAGGGATATTTCTGTGGATAACAGCCACTCATTTACTACTCACAAATTTAAGGGCCAGCTTCAGTTACTATCTTCACATTATGGTCATAAAGCTCTAACATGCACTGAAGAGTCAGCTGAGCTCACATCACCCAAGCCAGAAGCAGTATCAATCCATTAAAATGGCATCCAATCTGAACTAACTAATCCTTCCCAGGGACAGTGCTTACTAATTTGGATACCTTTTCTACATTATTTTAGATCTTTACAGTAATAAGCAGCACACATATACCGGGCTTCATCAGCCTAAAGCAAAGGTCTTCACATCACACTGTTATAAGCTACAGACACATCCCATGTTACTCTGGGTTTGCATGAGCCCGACAGCCTTGGCATCAGCCAAGCTCTCAAGTACCCAGTATACTGGATAACCAGCAAGGACCTCAGCTTAACACATTTACCACTGATACAACACGTAACTTCAAGCACATAATTTTAAGCAGATGCTGCTGAAGATCATACAATGTTATTTATAGCTAACCAATGTCAATTTGTTGAACCAAAGCCACAGCATTCAACTTCTTGTGAAATCAAATTTCACATATGCTAGCATTTTTTTAATACATTGGACTTCAACAACAGAATTAGAGTTCACTTGTTCTCAAAACCTTACCATACTAAGAACATTACTGCGTAGGTAATTTCCACAGTTTTAGGAAACACAGAATCCTCTCTGCCCTCTGTAATGATGCTAGGCCAGGGCTTTGGGACTAAACATGGAGTTAGGGACTATGTGCTGTAGTTGGTACAGCATTGAATATACTTCCTGCTAACGAACATATTCTCATAATAAATCCACTGCCGCAAGTAGAAGTGGGCTTTAAATAGTTGCTGCAGGATGTAGGCATCTGATGATCACTTGCCTATTTATAGCACTATTAAATAGTGCTTTACCCACCAAAATAAATGGAGGGTACAATAGCTCTACAAAATGTTTATTCTCAAATTGACTTGGAGATTCTAATCCTGAAAGCACAGACTTCCATAAATGAGCAACTTAGTATGCAAGTGTTTTCTTGGCATGAAGTATTTCAAGACATTAGTAAAGGCTAATTCTCACAAAACTCTTACTTCATACAGTGTCTAGAAACTTTTCAAGGCTAGAAGACTATCCCAGCCACTATAGGATAAAACAAACAAACAAAAAAACAATACACCACACAAAAAACCCCCAAACCACCAAAGATAGGGAGGAAGGACCACAGTGTTCTAAGAACTGTTTTGCTGTTTGCTTTTAAATTGATAGATCATGTTCTATATTAAGTCAACACAGGTTCTGTAACCCTGGATTCAGAAAACAGGCCAGCAGCCATGCTCTTGAAATGCCACAGAAGCATTAGTAGTTTTGCAAGTCCAGAAAAGAGTAAATATGCTAATTCACTAAATCTTCAAAAAAGGGAATGGATGAATAGGCATCCTAAAGGGTATCTTGTATACAAGACTGGTTTGGAATGGGGATCTTGATCCACAAGGAGTATGTTCAGATCAACACAGTTATTGCCCAGGTCACCCATTCTGTCCCCCTCTGAGATACAATGCCATTATTTAAAGTTAACTTTGTGATTTAAGCTGGAGTGTTTCATTGTGCAGCTGGAGGCAGGGAAAAGAAAGATCTAACAGCCTTAACTGTAGGTTGCTGACTAGGTAATGTGTTGTTATGCTGCAGTAGCTCCATTGTTACAGTTATATGAGCCTACACATACACCTTTAATCTGAAGGTTCAGTTAATAAAATTAAGCCATTAAAAGCTTCTTAGGAAATAAGTCATTAATACAAATTAATGAGGTGAAATTCTACATTCCTTACTGAATGAGCCTGCATTCCTTGAACACCTAAAACTTTTGCCAAAGGTAAGTAAATGTTAGTGTTGAACTGTTAAGCTTGTCTACACTTGAAAGTTACTTTGGATTAAGGCAGGGAATGAATTTCAAGTACAGCAACAAATCTGGAATAATTCCAAACACAGACAAGTCATATACAACCCAAGGTACCGTGGGTTTTGAACTCAAAACTGATGCTACATATCCAATTCAAATAATACATTCTTAAATATCTCAGGGGAAAAAAAAAAAGGAAGGAAAAAGAACAAAACCCTCCAGCATGACTAACCACCCCCTTTGTGCCTCCCATTCTTACCTGCATGCCTTGCACAGGCTCCCCTATACCCAGCACTCCTCCCTTACCGACTGATATGCCCCTTACCTTCCTTCCAACATTTTTCTGATAAGATGTTTATAGGCCCTCAACCTAACAAGTGCAAACACAACAGACCAGAAGAGGGAGGAAAGAAAGAGAGATTGTATGAGAGAAGGGAAAAAAAATCAACAAAAGATCAAAAGAGAAAAAAGCAAAACTAGCATACCTTCACTGCTCAATCACTTCTTTCTGGCTGGATCCCATTCCTCATGTTCCACATTATCCGTTTAAAGTCCAATCAAAAAATCTAATCAAATAGACAGAAGTCATAGGTGACTTCAAACTCTTCAGTTCCAGACAATTCTCTTCACGTTTGACCATAACACACCTAGAACTTAGTCACATAAAAAGACTACTTAATAAACAACATATACACATACTTTCATATTCAAGCCCACATATTAAAATAACTCATTCACCCTCTTTAATACTTAAACTATGGAATTATACATATGACTAAAACTGTACATGCAGCTTGCAGGATCAGGTCCCAAACTGCTGTATTGTGTTTTGAACTTTATACCGCATGCTTGTGGTTTCAAGACCATATTATGGGTGGAATTCTTTGCAGCCAAGATGTAAATATCACAGGCTAAAAATCTTCTCATGTACACAATGGCCTAATTACTTTATTATTTTTTATTTATATTATATCCACAGGGTGCCGAATGTTTTACTGAAAAACATCAAGACAAAGCTGCTGCACAGAGCTAACCAGTTCAATTAGTAAAGATAAGTGAAAGAAAGGAATGCAAGACAAAGTAATTGAGCATTGGAGTTGAACACACTGTATCAGTTATGTGGCTTGGATATTTTCTTTCAGCCCTTTTGATCTTTTGTTGATTTGTTTTTCTCTTTTTATCCCCTTCCCCTTCTGATTCGATTGCAAGGACACGATCCACTGGGTCATGACACAAAAGTGGAAGGACATTCAAGTACAGCCTGCCTCACAGATGAAACAGAGCCAAAAATCAAGCAGCTAGATACATAGTCATTATCCTTCGTAAAGTAAATTTCATCCAGCACAGTAAAAATGACTGAAATAAGGCTGCTTAAGCTATATTTCTGTTGCAAAATAAATTGGCTAGATGTTCAGAATCTAGCTCTAAATCCCAATGAAATTAGAAAATGTCTTGTGAAGTTAAAAACAACAACACACCAAACAAAACAAAACAAAACACCCCCCAGCCAACCAGAAAACAGGAGTTAAGTGTCCTTATTTTATTAAATAAAGCTACTGTTTTGTTATCAGTCTGCAAAGCGGCTTGAGAATGAAGAGGTCATGAGATGTTTATAAGGTGAAACTAAAATATTTTTGGAGCTTGATTTAGGCAATCACATTTTAAAGTGGAACCATAAAATGAGCCTCTCTTTAGTATACAGTTTGCTTCCAAAATTGCTCCCCCACAAGGCAGAGTCACCCATTTAAACCTACTAGCTATATGAACTTAAATACCAACCTGTAGCAAAATTTCTGGATTTGGGAATTGCCCAGACTGCAATTTATTTCTTGTTTGAACTCCAAAAGTTCAAGGAAGGAATTCTGCACTGCTGCTCCGTGCCAGGTTGAGAACTGCTCCTGGAGAACACACCTTTATTCTTCTTTTGCAACAGAAGTTACCAATACTACTATAAAAAGAAATGTGCAAAAACGCTTAATTTTATACTTTACTATGTGACATTCAGTTTAAATTTAGCTAGCATTATGCATTTATGTAGAAGTTTTTCCTTCACATATACCGTGCAGTGCTAAATACTTCAGAGGAAATATTCTTTTGTCTTTGTGTATAAGAATTAAGAGGTTTTTTGCAAGTGTTTTATCTCACTCTCATCCCTCCAAGTGATCTGTAATATGTTACATTCCTTATTTTGCTTTAGACTGCTACTGATTAATGCCTTATTTTGGATATTTGTTTTTCCCACATGTTGGTCCATCATCCTTGGAATTACAATAACACATGTGCCAGGGAATGTGACCTATCAATCTTAACTGTCCTTCATTGAGCCCGAGTGGAGATGTAAGGCAAGTGCATACATATATTTGAAGGGTTTACACTTAAACTTGACACATAATTTGCTGCTGGAAGACTTTCATGTCGTACATTGATTCACAAAATATTATTTAGTGTAGACGTGTGTGAATTGCTATCAAAATCCATTCTTTGTTGCCATTCACACATGAAGAAAGCCAAATGCAAGTTTCTTTTTCCTTTGCATATACACAAGAGATCAAGAGAGATCTTCAGAAAAGAGAGAGGAGGAAAAACAACCCAACCTCTTAACTGCTCCTTTACCAAACCTTGAGAGAAAAGATTGGTCTTTCCAATTCCTGGGTCTCTGTATTGCACTAGTGAGAATAAGCCTTGTGGAGAAAGACAATCTTTCAACATAGAAGTCCATGCAGATAAGTTGAAAGCAGCTGAAAGCACCTTGAAACAAGGTGACCAACAACACCAATCACAGCACAAATCAAAGACAAAAAAGGTGAAATACCAGTTCACAAGTAGTCCAGAGTATATTCAAATAGCTGTATTTTCATTAATAATCTTCACTAACAGCCTTGGTAATTCTCACAGCTGCTTCTTGTAACCCACCAACATTCCCTGCCTTGCAGGGTTTAACAAAAATTTTATGTATTTCTGAACTATTTGTTCCACAGAACTGGCAATGTCAAATATGAAGGTGATAATGAGCTGAAGGACATCAGCAAACTAAGTACGTCAGAGCCAGTGCCCCCAATGTTATCACGTGGAAATTGCTTAAAAGCAGGGACAATCCAGGCCCCACTACATCACA
Organism: Phaethon lepturus; assembly: GCF_000687285.1. Classification (NCBI taxonomy): domain Eukaryota; kingdom Metazoa; phylum Chordata; class Aves; order Phaethontiformes; family Phaethontidae; genus Phaethon; species Phaethon lepturus. Next base: position 7,556 of record NW_010555533.1, read on the forward strand.
GGGCCAAGAACCTTTTGTACAAAACCGGTTGCTTACATTCACCACGTGTGGGCTGTGCATCTGTTGAACCATCTGAAGTTTATCAGACAAACAACAGAATTCCACATTCAGTGCTGTTGAAAACCATGGACAAAAAGAAATAATCAAAGGCAAGTTATACTTTTAGCAGAGATCATATCTCTATCCAGTAAATTTGCTACTCAGGTCTTTCAATTTTGCTGTTGCCTTAAGGATTAATTTTGTCTTGAGGACTGGGAGCTCCATCTGCACTAAAAATCTTTTTTCTGAGGTATTTACAGCTGGCGTGGTAGGTGTCCACCCTAGCAATATAGTCTGCAGGAGGTTTCACAGCTCACACTGAAAAATTCATGCTTTCCTGAACCAGCCAAAATGTACCTAAAAAATTCAACTTGCATAGGGTGTAAGAGACTAAAATTACTAAGAAACATTATGTCCTTGCATTTTCTTTTTGATACTTCATTTGTTTCACTCAATTGCTCTTTGGGACATGGGGGAACACCAACCACAAACCATTTCTGTACAACTCTTTTTAAAACATGGAAAGATAATATTTACCTACTCTAGAAAATATACTGATACATCCAAGTACACACAGACAGGAAGATCTATAAACCAGAGCGCTCAGTGTTATCTTACAGATAAAGAGAGCACATTTTTTCATGTTACTTGGATATCTATATATTTAGATGTCAATATATTTTGATATAAAGAAGCAACAGAAGCAGAGTAGTTAACTACATTGAAAATTTTTCCTAATGTGTGAGCCACAAAACTACCACTATGAGGGTGAGAAAGGCCTCATGCTTAAGAACATTGGCTGGCCTCCATCTGTCTCATCCTGTTTCTCCCATGAAATAGACCAACCACTTTGTTAATGAACAGTAATTAATTCCAGAAGGAATAGAAGATACAAGAACAGATTCCCATAATCATTTTTAAAAAGAGCAAGACGTGTTAATGATTCAGACTGTGGGTCTCTCTTTACTGACAACTGGCACAGTACAATAGGAAGGGGCTACAGAACAAAACCGTATGTGTTGAGGGCCTGATGTCTACACTACACATAGTTCATGGGGAGTTATTTCCAACCAGTTCCAGTGTGGACTGCATGTCCATTAGTTGTTGGAGCATGTTAGGTCCTGGGTCACAGTTTAATTTCACTCAGGAGGAATCCCATTTGTGTACTCTGAGACTGCAAACCATCTTGCAACCCAAAGCATGTGAGAACGACCAGGAGGTTCATCTGCAAAGCCCACTCCTGTCCAACCTAAAATACTGAAGAAAGCATGTCCCAAATACCTCACAGGACACAATTTTAGTGTAAATGCTCTATAGGGACGCACATGAGCCAGAGAAATTTACAGCTAAGATACTGCAGGGCACTGACAGCACTAACACATGCTGCCTGCCAAATAGATGCATCTGATAATATTCTAAGATGTTCACACTCAAAGTGAATTCAAATTCACAAAACATTTTTAGATCTCTGCTTCTAAAGATCTCTGCCTTCTAAGGGTTGAAATCTATGCCAGTGCAGAGAAACAGCTTTCACATACTGCTCTGCCCTTCTTTATTCCTATTTTGACTCCATATGGTGTCCAGGCTTTGTACCGGAGAAGAGAGGTACAAAGTACTACTGCTAGGGAGACCTTCATTGACTGTCCATGAAGGGATTGTAGAATCCTTCTCCCCAGTCCTCTTTCTCCTCTCAAACAAAACACAAATGACTCTTCCATTACACTCAAAACCAGAGATATACCAGAGGAGACACTGTCCAGTGCTTACCTTTATTTCTTAAATGCTTTTACTTTAGACTAGACATTAGGAAAAATGTATTTACAGAGAGAGTGGTGAAGCATTGGAACAGGCTGCCCAGGGAGTTGGTGGAGTCACCATCACTGGAAGGGTTCAAAAAACATGTGAACGTGGCACTTCGGGATATGGTTTAGTGGGCATGGTGGTGTTGGGTTGATGGTTGGACTTGATGATCTTGAAGGTCCCTTCCAACCTTAATGATTCTGTGATTCAAGATAAATTCAACCACAGCTCTATTTAACTGTATGGGATGGAATTCACATCCTTGAAGCAGATTAATTCTTTGGGTCCAAAGTTTCAGTGTTAGAAATATAAAAGGTAGCAAATTCTCTTTAATGCAGAAGGGATTACACAGGTACTTTCATGATAAAACAGACTTATTTAGCATAGGGATGAGAACACTTGTTTTTTAAAAAAACAAAATCAAGAGTGGTTTCTCTGGGGCAACATCCTCTTTCACCTTTTATCTAAAAAAGTGTGATGGCAACAAATGAAGCCATCCATCCAGCAGAAAGGCTAAGTTACCATCTGTTAGGTCAAGATAGCAAAAGACAGACGAAACATATGACTGGGCTGCTGTCTTTTCTAATTACAAGAAATGCAGTTAATGCTCGAATGTAATTCCTAAGTAGTAAAATTGAAATCCATGTTGGGTTTTTTTGTGTATTTGTTGAATTTCTGTGGGTAAAAAACAAAAGTCCAAACGAACATATTCAGCAGTTTAGTTGAATTTTCTTCTTCTACACATAGTTTTTGAAATGTTGTACTACCAAAACTTAATCCTTGGGAACTATTAGCATTTTATTAACAATGCCTGTATGTACTTCTTTTTTTACTGTAACCATATACATTTCTCATAGGGGCATAAGCTGGGGAGCATTCTTAGCTCATACTTGTTTTCCCCATGCAACCACACATGTGGTGAACAGCTGTAGAAGTTGTAAAAATGTCTTTACACATCACACATGCTGTTGAATATAATACGTGTACACATGTATGAAGCAAGTCCTGAAGCAAAACAATGCAGTGAATATTTCTTTTTACTTGTTTCTGTAAATATTTGGCTTTATTTAAAGACAGACAAATGTTTCCTGCTTAAATTCTTTCAACAAAATAATAGCACTTAATTATTCAGAATTTCAGGTTTACTAGTGCTTACCATGAGCAAGCCTCTTAACCACCTCCACTATGGCAAATAATCCAATCCTGTCAAAAGTGAATCTGCAAAGCAGCTGTTACTATGGCATTGTGATCAGCTCCACAGCAATAAAAATATAGAAATGAAAATGGAAATTGTTACTTAGATATACATTTTTCTCCAGGGTGCTATAAGGAAAAATTGAAAACAGCTGACACTGAGTCACCCTTCGAGATAATAAATATTGCTAATATGAGTCTGATGTGTTAAAGGGTGGGGAGGATGCTCCAGAGACTAATGCTCCCCTCATTAATATTCTACCACCAAACTAAAAGAAAGGTGGGGTCATTTCCCATCTCTGGTGAGAGCTTAGTTTTCTGAATGCAGCTCAATCAATCCCCACAGAGATATCTTATCTGCAAAGCTCATGAAAAATATTTGAAGAGTAAATGGTTAGCATTTGGAATGGACCACACTGCACGAAGTAACAGTTATTTCATAAGAGATTTCCCATGGCAGATATTCCCAAACCCAGCTATGAGGTCTTCACTCCCACACCCACCACAAAGTGTATTATTTGAATGCTGTGATATACTATTAATACACTCAGGGCAATTTTAAGCAACAAAGTATATATAGCCAAGCACAGTAAAAAGATACCTTATTTCTTGGTTGTTATTAAAAAAAAGAAAGTAGATCCATTTAAATGAGAAACACCTCCCTCTGCTCCCATCTACCAACAAATACAGATATTGCACATGGGGCTTATCACACACTAGAAAGGAAAGCATTATACAAGCCCACTGTAAATTTAGCTATGTAAATGTAAGCAATCTTTTTTTAGTTCACCCCTTTTTCCTGCTTTCTTACAGTCCTAACATGTTCAAAAGTATAAGCATTATTTCAAAAACTTTCAAAGTTATTTGTCATTTTTTAAATTATATTTTGACCAACTATATAATGTAGAAATGTGCTATCACTCTGATTTTAATGTTAGCATATATGAAAAGAAGAGCAACCAACTGCACATACAAATTGTCTGCAAGTCTTTCACTCTACCACACGTTTTCTGCATACACTAAAACTAGTCAAATTTAAATATTTTTCCTTCCAATTTAAAAAAATTATCAAGAATCAGTTTAATCTGATATGTCTGACAAGAGCTTACAAAAATTGTCAGCTAATTTAAGAAACTTCACAAAACATTTTCATTATGATATCTAATTATGTTGCTCTCTCCCTTTTTTGTATACTGCACATCAAAAAAACCACCCCAACTTTTACAAAGTGGTTTTAATTTACTACTTTTAATATTAACTTATGTTTGTTCTGCATGCCAAAAGAGTACATGGGTTATTCTGGTACTCTGATTTAGGGTATTATCTTACCCATCTTTGCCAGTGAAATTTTTAGAGAACTTATCCATAATGCACACCATCAAGCCCCAGTTCAACCAGTTACTGATGTGTTTACCAATAAGTTAATAAGTTGTTCCCCTCAGAGTTAATGAAATTGCTTGAGTGTCTAAATTGTGTTGACTAAAGCCATAATAAGGTCATCTGTCTGGAGGGATGCACGTTGGAACCCCTCACTATTTCAGTTTACATGAGTTCAGATCTCCTAGTGGTACTAGCAAAAAAAATACTAGCCAAAGACTAAGACTCAAAGAAAGATGAGACTCAGGCCAAAATAAGCAAAGAAAAAAGTACATATTATTTTGTAGGATACTGCATTACTCAGCTGAGGCCCCAGTCCTGTTAGCTCTGCTTATTGGGAGAATTCAGACATTATTTGACACAAGCAAGAGTGGCTGAATCCAGCCACTTCAGATTAAAGAACCTGCAAACTTTAGCATTTAGACGTATGTTCAACAGACAATTTGCTCTCCCCAAAGTTAGGTTTTTTTCCCCCATTATCACAGTAGCTGTCATGTAGTTAAGCCATTGTTGATACATAGGAGAGAGACTAGACTTCTACCATAAGGATTATCTGCATAGCTACTCTAAGAGATATCAGAACCAGTTTCTCCAAACATACAGGGCTGGCTTGCTTTCTGGAAGGGGAGGAGGGGAGAGTTAGAGAGATCCTTCAACCAGGAATGTAACTTCCAATAACGACTAACAGATGTCAGAGTAACATTCTAGGATCTTCCTATTAGTACAGAGCTATTATTTGTAACATATGCAGAATAAAAGCCCCTTGCATAAGGCTGTAAACAAACTTCTCAACTAAACTAGTTGTGTCTCAGCCAACTTCTGCCCTGGGGGCAGGGAGGGGCAAAGGGGGTAAAAAGGGGCCTAATTTTGCAGTATCACACTCAGTTTTTCTTACGATTTTGCCACTAGAAGTGGGATGTCTCTACTATTTAGGTTCCAAATCACCACTACAGAACTATCAGAAATGCCAATGATAAAGCAAGTAAAACCACACCCAGCATTATGAGAGAAATATTTGAATTCAGACATGCAACAGTAATGAGAGAAGATGGGAGTTTTCACTTCGAATGTATGAAATTCACTGCCAAAAAGAGAATGAAAAAGCATCCAAGTTGAGCAGCTCATACATATATCTAGGAGAGTTTATGTTTAAGTGTATCCAGCGTTAACAGTAAATAGCGTAATATATAAACATATTTCATCAGTAAATATTAAGATGCTGAATACCTCATTTACCGTAAAGCACTTCCAAGGTTTCAATTTCAGATAGTCTCATTCATAGAAACTGTTTAATATAAATTATTTGTACAAATTAAAATCCACATTTAATCTTCATGCTGGTTCTTAATTATCAGACAAAACTCTTTAACAGTGTATCTGATGTAAAGCAAGGGCACACCAGAGGTGACACATTTCCTTTACACATGGAAATAAATTGTTTACAGTCTGTGTCACCACTGAAGAGATTTGTCACCACATGAGACAATTTGATTGCATCAATCAGATTTTCATTAGGATGCCAATCAGCACTTTTTACCAGCAAAAAGGCACTCGGGTGTGCCTGGAAGCATCAAGTGTGTCTGCCACCAAGGTTTGCTGAAAGAGGAGCAGATAAGGAAAGAAGAGACACACCTGGAGTCACACAGACTCCCCTGCTGGAGGTTAGCAGACGGTGGCCCAATACTCCCTTTCCCCAGTCCTACACAGTCACTGCAGCAAGATGTACCTGGCAGTGCCCTGCCTCCGTGGAGGGACACGGGCCTCCATGCAGCAAGAATTGAAGCTCCTACTCCTCACCAGCTATGCAGGAGTCAGAGCCTGTGTACCTGATGTATTCAAGCTACATTTATGTCTCCAAAACTGCAGTAGCAGTTTTTAACACTTGGTGCTTCTGCAAGCTAGTGCAATGCAGGATGTTGACCTGGACTTCTCTTACCTGGTACGACCTAAGAAACTGCTGTCTTTGTACACATGCCAATTCCCCCTAAAACTAGTAGTTGTCAGGGTGCTGAGAGGACCTTCTTCTACATCATGGGGGAATTACTGCTATTGGAGCAGAGGAGTAACAACTGTTGTGCTGGATCAGGCCTGTGGTTCAGCTGGTGCAGAGCTTTGTCCTTGGCCACAGCTGTTTCATAAACCTTCAAGGAGTTTTGCAAGAGGTAGGTAGGTCACATCTGCCCCAGGTAAAGATTCTTCTAGACCTTGCAAGTCAGTAGCCTAAGAATTTATCTCTTTCCTAAAATACTTAATTCTTTACTTAACAGTATGTCAAATCTGAGTAAGAGTGGGTTTTAGTTTTGGTTTTGTTTTTGTTTGTTTGTTTTGTTTTCTTCTTTTTTTAATTTTTATTTTATTGTCAACTCCTTTTCTAGATACCACTAAACTCTAGATATCAAACTATATCCTGAAATAATTATTTCCCCAAGGAAGATACCACTGTATAAAAAAAAACCCTTACTTTCAATTTTTCAGGCAAAACATTTCAGTTTCATGAATACCTTATTCCCCATGTTTTGTAAGATAAAGATAAAGCGGATAGCCATTCCTGAAGCATTTGCTATTACTTACTAAAAGATTAGACGCATCATGGCACAGCTTACTTATCCAAGTTATGCAGTTACCTTAATTGGAGTTTTTCACCTCTCAGTTTGAAAGCTTTTTTGTGTTTTTATCACTTTTGACAAAACTAACTTTGCTGTGGGCAAGAAACATGTTGCAGCAGCAGGAGTCTTAACATGTGTGACAGATACAGGGCTCTGAGCAACCTGATCTAGTTGAAGATGTCTCTGCTCATTGCAGGGTGTTGGACTAGATGACCTCTAAAGGTCCCTTCCAACCCAAACTATTCTATGATTCTCTGTCTTTTCCACTGCTGTTACATTCACAGTACACATTGATGTGATGCAGGGGAAGTCACTTGCACAAGTGGGCACATAGGGAATTGAGGATGCCTTGCAAGCAGCAACACTGGGTTTTCCGTATTCATCATGTCAAATAGACAAGTAACAATATCTGTATAATTTTACATAGGGGCAAAACATTTTGCCCCCCAGTTACAGGAAACTGTTCCCCTCTGTAACAAAAAGAAGCAGCAATGCAGAGAAGCGAGATGTTTCCAGCACTGAGGTTAATCATTCTAGGACAAGTCCAATAGCCTTTGTTGGAAGATTTGCACAACTGAGGTCTGGAATTTGACAAAATCTAATCATAAGGGAACACCGAAAGAATTAAAAACTATTTCAAATTAATGGAAAAGTATGTGGTGTGTTTAAAATTTTAAAGAATATCTCTTCAAAAGAGCTTCAGCAACACCATTCAATTTAGGTTTCCCATGAGCCTCCAAAAAAGAAACTATTCAATAAACCTTTATACATATTTCATAAAATATTAGAATTATTTATGGTCCTACATAATTTTGTTGAAAACTACAGCTAACTGAGCACCACCTGTGAAATTCACATATTCTGCATAAAATCATACAGACAAGACAAGATTTCTTCATGTTGCAAAATCGGCTGATTTTATGAGCAGATTTTGCACAGAAAAATCAGTCTGAGATTTCTGTGTTTCATTTTTCTTGGTAGCATAGCCAATAAGCAGGTGCTTATTCTGCAAGAATTCCTTGGTTTCTGCTTCTCTAAGCTGTCCTAACCCTCATATTTACAAACTTCTGCAGCTGTAATGAAGCTCATTCTGAGGTCTGTTCATCGCATCCATCAACACTTAACACTTCTCAAAATTTACCATTAATCCATGTAGTACAAAGAGTTCACGGAATATCTTAAGTATCCTGTAAGACTCCACTTCAGCTCCTCAACCTAGCTATTCATAGATAGACTGCCTATAAATAAATTTGTTCAGAATTATTACTGTAGAGTTTACAATTATGCAGCTTTAAAATTAATGAGATGCAATATGAAACACTAAACCAGATTTTCACTTGTTCATATTTTCCTAGATAATGTCTAATAGAGGCGACAAGATAAAAACCTCAGTTAAAAATACAAATACTTCTATTTAAAAATACCAGTAATTGCATCAACATTATACATATGGATCTATAAATGCATAATATTTTTTCTTCATTCTAAGCAGTGCAATGTCTCAGTTACATTCCGATTATGCAAACAAAAAGGAAGAATACTTGCTGTACTACAGAAATAATTGTTGTCTCGGTTCTGTGACAGCAACAGAGAAAGAAAAGTCTCTGTGAAAAAAAAAAAAAGAAAATTCTATCTCCTCTCCAGCAATTTGTAAGTTATGTTGCAACTACAATTCAATAAAAGATGTTTTTAAAGGGGCAGTAAAGTAGTTATTACTCTACTATAAACCTATTTACACTGTCAGCCTGAGATTTTAGCCTGATAAAGATTGATACCTGCATCTCTAATGAACTTCTTTTCATGTTAGATACAATTCCAAAATAAATAGTTTTATATTCCTAAAATGACCTTTGTCTCCATTTCAGTAGTTCTCCTATAGGAAGAAAAAGTATAGCAGGACCTGAAACAATGTAAGGTATTTGGTTAATTAAAAAAGGCTTAATAAAGCAAGTTTTACCATGCTAAGTCTGCCTAGGAGTTATTTCTTCTTTAGTGAAGAGAAAGATATAATTCATAATTATTCAGTTTTAATTCTTGATTAGCAAAGCCAAGAGCTGTGGTGTCTCATGAGAGCTGTAAGAAATCCTAGGTTTGATCCAGCTTTTATTAACTTTAACAGCAGCTGAAGTGGGCTCCATTTTTTCCCTCGATATCTCTGCTCTACAGGCAAACAGTCCTTTCTCATTTCTGTTCTTTTACCCTTTTGCTGATAATAACTTTATTTATAATGAAGTAAAAAAAAAATCCTGCTTAATATAGGGATAAATTCTCAGTCACTTTGAGATTATTGATTCTTTTTAATATTTTACGTTGATTAACTGGATTAATCAAATACTTGAAGAAATACAGAGCACTTACGTCTTCCACTGAATTAGAGGGGTTTAGACGTATCTTAGGACTAAATCCTCAAAACGTAACATTCTTTTACAATACAGCTATAGTTTTATTTGCCATTCACACAGCACAAGAATCTACACAAATAACTGAAAATACACAAAGTACCTGGATGTATTTTTTTCCTCCAGTAGGGACATTGTACATGTTGTATTCAAAGTACAATGGGATTTGTCACCTGCGTGCAGCAATTTTTACAAATACAGCACGCTGAAAGGTCACACTATTACTGAGTCACATAATTTCTCTGAATTTAGAATATTCCAGTGCTAGATGGATACTACAGTGGATTTATGTTTGCAGGAATCACCTGGAAAAGGTATAGGAAGAAATGAAAGTTGCACAGTTTTTGTTACTCAGAGGCAGAAAAACTGTCCAGAACAATTTGCTCTTAATGGCTGTTTTAGCTCAAAAGAGGCCCTGAAGTGAAGAATAAACAAACTGTCACAGGAACAGAAAGTCTCTTGAGATCAGGGTTAAGGTTCATTGGTACAATTGCTCTAAGACAAAACATTACAGCACCTTGGATTAATCTTGGCATGTAGATAAATATAAAGGTATAGAAGTAATGCACACACAGTGCCTTTTTTGCAACCCCTGCACATGCAATATGGCTGAATGCATAACAAAATGTAGTGTCTTGTGAAAATGAAGTAAGAATTCCAAATATGTTGAAACAGAGGTTTAGAAATTCAGAAAACTAGATAATAACAAAAAGTTAGATAAATATGTTCTGCTGTCAGTCTTGCACAAATTGTATTACCCTTGTTTAAGCTAAAACACAGCCGCCAGCCAGCCATCTATCTAAAAAAAACCAACCCAACAGTTTTCCCATCTACAACCTGCCTTCAGTTTTTCTTCCCCACAAAGCCTCAACATTTTATTTTTTGTTTTAACATATATTGACCCTCCCCTGAAGAAAACCAGATATCCACAGTGCAAATGCTGGAGGACCAAGCACAGGATTCGGAGAATCAGATACGGAAGCTTCTGCACACACCCTGTGGAGCAGCTAGTCCTCCATATTTATTTAAATATTATTATATCATGTTACTGAACAAACATTCAATTTAGCATCAGTTAAAAGAACGGTTGTACCAAAGCCTTCTTCCCTTCTCTCTGCTCATTATTCATTGTCCATGAGTACCAGAGTCCAGAATTTAGCCACATCTAGAAAAACGCCCTAGAAACATGCCTCTCCACACACTCCTTCAGAGGAGTGTGTGGAGAGGCATTTCAGCTAAAGATGCTTCAGCTCTCAGAGCTGCGTCAGAAGCATCAGCACACAGGCTGCAGTCTCAACCCGAGCAGTCTGCTCTCCTTTGCCACTTTCAACCTGCCCCTGTATCAATTGCTCAGCTTCAGGCAGTGGCCAAGGACATGCAGAAGCTGGGACAGTCCTAAGCTGCAAGAGTGGAACTCTGCAAGGACCTCTCCTCCTGTGTGAGGTTCCTCATTCCCTCGCTATGGACTGTAGTTTTAGTTAACACAACACTTCACCCCATAAAAAAAAAAAAATCACATATTGCCATACTGATGCAGTGATGAACATTTCCAACTAGCAAAGGACTGTTACTATTGCAAGAACATTGTACGTCCACGCTGCTTATCCTTCTCCATTTATTTGCAGCACATGGCTGAGGTAAGAGGGTGAGGAGGGAGAAGCCATTCTTCTGATAGCAAGCATCTGCATCCCAGTGCAACATTGCGTTACCATTTCTCCTCCCCAATAAATAATGCTGGCCAGAGCATGTAACAGTCTATCAGATTTCTGGACAGGGCAAAGTCCTGAGGTCTGTGCTGGTCACTTACTAAGCCTCTCCATTTGCTCCCTTCACAGGCTCCTTGGCAGGGAGAGGTGGAATATTCCCACTGGCCTCAAATATTAGTTCTTTTTTCCATTATGGTATTTTAGAAACTATTATACTCTCCAGGACTTCCCTGGCCTGAAACAAAGTTAGAACCAGCACTGGTAACAAAGACTCTCCCAGGCCAAATTCTAACAATATTAAGTTGTTCTTAACATAACGTGCCTGTAGACACTAACTGAAAGAGCTGCTGCCAACATGCACGGAGGGAGCCGTGTTTCATGATAGAGGAAAGGCAAGCAGGCCTTGCCCGAGTCTCCCACAGAAGCGGATGCAGAACGCAGCGCTGCCCAGGCAGAAGTGGCACGGCAGGTTCCTTGCAGAAGGACAGAGGTTCAGGAGCAGGACCTTGCGCTCATGAAATCACTCACCTGTCTGAGGCCAAGAGCTTGCGTACGCAGTTTCACAGCAGCTTCTTTACCAGCTTCAGCATCTGCTCTGAAAGGCACCAGCATCCACATGCTGGAGCTTCAAGCCACTTCATACAAGCAGTTATAGGAGCTGCTAAAGTCTCAGGATGGCCAAGAAGTGGAAGAGTTCTTCAGATAGCCATTACCAATGAAACTAACCCCCAATAATCTTATTTGTGACTCACATAATTTCACTATAACTATTTTAGATGTTTTGAGCACCTAAACATACAGATCATGTAAATTCACACTGCACATGAGTTATTTTCTCTGTGTATGAACAAGGAGCTAGCAGGCTTAAAATGGTTTGGCTTTAATTGAATAGTTAATAATTTGGTTTGTTTTTAAAATATGTTGCTACATGGGTTCTGCACATGCAGAAGAGCCAAGGAACAGATTACCAAGCTTTAAAAAAAGTTGCAAAATGTCACAGTCACCTAAAAGCTAAAGCCATATTAAGCCTGTAAAAGGTATGGTCACTTAACACTTAAAAATCTCACTAACCTATAATCCCATAAAGCCTATGACAAAGTAACTGATTGCTCTATAGTAAAATCTAATTACAAATTGATTAAAATTGTTCAGACCATTATAGTCCCCCTCAGAAACTCACATTCTATGTGACATGGACATGTTGATATGCAGGGTGTCTCTTAATTCCCCACCTGCCTTGATCCAGCCGCAGGAACGAAGGAAGTCTCTCTGGTTGCTCATGTCATCTCCATAAACAAGCAGGCTCAAAACCTCCTGTATGAAGATACCTCTGGGTCTACAGGTGCAGGGTTTGTTAGCTCAGTCTAATTGATGGTCCTGACCACACTGATCCAAATGGATTTTTGTCATGAGCATCAACCTTCACTCAACTCAACAAAATCACTCTTGCCATTGTCAAACATTTACAGCCAGTTCTACTGTGCCTGGCCCTCTGGGGTTAGAGAAGTACCATTTGTTGAGCAATGGCAATAGTGAGGAAACCCCTCCAAAACAGTAACAACACATGGTAAGCAGCAATGTCTCTAGAATAAAGTTGTTAAGCAGACAGTTTCTCTCCTAAAGACATTGGAACTGTACGACTCAACTTTCCTGAATTTAACATACTGGCATTCACAATTGTGCCTGGAGCTAGGCCATAGTCTGCAAAAATAAGGAATAACATTCCCTTGGAACTGATGTATCTGTTTTCTCTTTTTAGAGGACCAAGTGGGAGCAGGTATGCCATCTATAGGACACCTACCAGTCCAAACGGCCTAATCTCTGAAAATCATATCTTATCTTCATGAATTTTGAAGAGACACATCATTAATCACTTTACAGGCTCTATGGTACTAGTCCAGAGAACTGAACTGCCAACACAAATTTAACTCATACATGTATCTATAAATTATAATTCATAATATACATAACAAATCAGCCTCTGATAGCCACCCATCGGTAGCAGCAGGTTAGCATCAGGGAGCAGCAGGAGCTGGCTGCTCCACCAGGGAAGGTGAGGACGAAGCAAACGCTGACAGTGGCCTCACCAGCAAGGTCCCCACCCCCAAGCCCTCAAGCAAGACGAGCAGAGCAGGTCTGACAACTGCAACCACGGTCAGCCAATAGTCCAGTGATCAGACAAGTTCATGGTGAGGAGGCAGGTCCTAAGCCAAGCCAGGAAGCCAGGTGGGGGTCAGGACTAGCAGGTATGCTACCAGGCATGGGCACAAGTGCCACATAGCTCAGGCAAAGGCAAGGGCCTGAGCCAAAAGGCCCCTCAGCCCCTTCTGACACTGCTGTTTTCATGGCAGTCTTGCCCAAGGCTACACAACTGCACCATGTCAGGGCTGGCCCCAAATGCAGGCAGTCAAACCCACCCCCAGGGGAGGAGAAGGGGCTGCCCAGCCTGTGGGTACGCTCAGGGTCCCGACAGTTTGGAGGAAGCCCCTTATTCAGCCCCACAGTCTAGTTCCTGGATGCCCCACTGTTGGTTCTCCCAGATGTGTACAGCGCTGAGGCTTCAGCCCAGCCCAAAGCCCCGGTCCCTTCACAGAATTGCACACTAACTGCAGCATTCACATACCTGTTAAGTCTGTGTCCTCATCCTCCATGCCCCGTGCCTTCTGCATTTCAAGGGAAAAAAAAGTTTCTAAATGCCACTGATTTCACCAAACATCTACACAGATTAAACCACTCACCTGCAAGCAGGAGCAACCAATCCACTTCTAAAATGTGGATTTGAGCAGGGAAGGCTCAGGAACACGCAGAACAGGAAGAGTCTCAGTTAAACATGACGGTGGGGTGAAGTCACTGCCCCACAGGGCACAGCAAACTCTCCCAGTGTACCACAGACCAGCTCAGCATAGCTCCATGGCTGAGGCACTAAGATCTCTGGGGTAGGCCTCCAGAAGTCCTCAGAAGAAATAGCTACAGCAGTATGGAAAATGTGGGAATATACTAATAGCATGTTCCTATCCCCAAAGCAGGAATTTCTGAACACAAGACTGACTGTCCTGTGCATGCTTGCTCACAAAAACAGGAACACATGGAAGCAAGAATATGCCCCAGGAGCATGGTAGCAAGTCTTTCTCTCTGCCTGGAGACCTGATGCTCCAAAGCAAGCAGAGACAGCACTACGGCACCTCTCTCCACAGTATATAGAGAAACATACCTCTTCCTGTTCCAGCTTGTGGTTGTATATACAGTACCATGCTACTCTAAAGACCGAGAGTCTAATTTTTGCCTCTCGGATTATGTTCCGGCAACATATACAAGCTGCAAATAGCCCTGTAATTTTAAGGAAAGAAGAAAGAAAAAAAACCCCAACCCAACAGAACAGTACAGACCAAGCATATCCCCCACTCACATTGTCTCGCAGGAGTAACCAGTTCACTAGGGCAGAGATTCCTCTGAACACTCCAGTAATTCTGTTTCTGGCAGCATAAGAGGCTGCCACAAATTACTACACCCCTCTGCGGCACTGTGGTGCCTTTGCCCCAGTTTATTAGCTTAATCTAGAAGTATGTTGACTTGGAACTAGAGTCTGATCTTGGAAAAAAAAAAATCTTTCCTTAAATTTTAATAATGAACAGAATAACTGGCTTTCTTTTTTTGATCATACATTTATTCGGTCTGAATTCTCTCTTTACAAATGTCACAGAGTGTGCAAATGTCACACTGGTCATATGTTGAATGCCTGAATAGTGACATCATGCTTTCTGATGTTCTGAACAAGCAATCTAGTATCAAACGTCAAGGCCAAAGCCACAGAACCACTAATTTTAGTTACCTTGAAACAAACAGAACAAACTTTCACCAGTTCTGAGCTGACATCTACTGGTAGAAGATTGCAACAATGTAGGACACTGGCCACAATTGGGAAACACATAGCAAGATATTTAAGGATCTCCAGGTGGTACCTTGTGAATGACCTGGGATTGGAAAGGATGAGAGCTCATAAAAGCATAAATTTCATGCAATTCTGCTGTGATGGTAGTAATCTCTCACAGAAGGATGAAACACATCGCTGGGGGATGCAACTCCTCAATCATCACCTCAAGTTTTGCACTTCAAGCGTAACTGAGACAATTTTATTAATGCAAACAATTGTGCCGAAATTATAGTCAGATCTGCTTTGGGTTAGCTTAGATCATGAAGGGTATGAACACATAATAGCTTGCAACTGTGTTAGAGCAGTTCAAAAAGTTCTTAGGTCTCAGCTGAAGCACAGTAATTACTAACATGCACATCCTCCTAGCCAGCTGCAATGTAGAGTCAACCCAATTTACATAAAGCCACCATTGAGGAGGGTTTAAGAATTCAATTATGCTGAAATAAGACACCACTAAATCAGAAAAAGATCATTTTCTCAGAGAGTTGAACTAGTGTAAGAACACTACAACAAAATCAATTCAGTATGCAGGTAAGGCTGAAGATGTGTATTTTCTACCCTCAGTTTCTTACATAGCATAATGAAGAGATTGACAGCATTGGGAGCATCCAGACTTTTCAATACACATGAAAGTGGCACTGAAATTCTCTCAAGTCAATCACATGAGAGCAGCACTGCCACACCATCACTGTGCTTGAAAATTACTGCCACAGATTCTATCCAAAGGACTGTAAATTATGTGATTTAACATATTTTACATAACAGACATTAGATCCTTACTTTATCGCTAAACACGTAAGATTTTATCATGTACTGTTGCTTTAGGCAAACATTAGAGGACCTCCTAGAAAAGGACCTGTTCTTTTCTGACCTATTTGAAGAGGATAATCCCATGAAGGAAAATAAAAAGGTGAAATTCAGATTCACCACGCTATTTAGTTTCTCCTGTTCTTTGCACCCTAGTTGGTAAACCACAGACTTTATACAAATTTAGTGCTGATATGGAGTATCAACAACCTGGTGAGTACAAAACCACTGAACCACCCAGTTATTTTCCCTCGGAAACCTATTTAAATCTTTGGTTCTGAAAAGCATGCTGAGAATTTCGTTCTGCAAGTTTTACACACCATGAAAAGAGCCTCCTTTTCCATGTCAGGGGAGTTTGTAATTTCCCCCCACCACCACCACCTCCCATTCTCTCTCTATGCCTAAAGGTCATGGGATGGGACAAAGAACTGATGTGTACTTGAACTCTTCAGAATAATGCATTAAAGTCCTAAATAGGGAAGACTGCATGCCAGTCTTTTAGTAAAAGAGGGTTCCTTTTCATGCTCAGTGTACAGAGGAATGGGTGCTTCTACAGCATACCCTCCCTTTCAAAGTAGAGTAACCCCCACATGTGCATTCAGGTGTGGTCCCTGGAAGCACAGAAGCAAGCTGGCCATCACAAGGCCTAACCAGACAGAAATTATTTTGAGGAAGTAATTAGTGAAGGGAATATGGGTAAGGAAAGAACTTAGAAGATCCAATAAGTAAGCAGACATCCTTTGCCAACCCAATGAACAGCAAGGCCAGGCAGGAGCAAAGCAGCTGGAGGGATGCATCTGTTTCGGGTGAGAAGATGAAGTGCCTGAAGGGAGAGCAAGGAAGAGGAGACTGCTCATCCACGGGCTGGCGGAGACCAGGAGAGCAGCAGCAGGGATACAGGGAGCATCTCACTGGCTGAATGTCAGAAATAATTGACTCAATTGTAATGAAAGAGTTTAGAAATTAATCTTCAGGGAGAGAAATAGGTAGTTGCCAGCAATCTCAGCGGATGATGTTACACGGTCCCAATCAGGGATCACTCTGCAGTAGACCCTTGGTTGGACACTAGCTGAAGGCTGAGTTAATGAAGTGTGAGATTTCTCTAGCAAGTGAGACCACACTAACGGGTGAGAAAGGTAGCAGTAAGCAGGAACAGGGCTGCTCTCTAAGATGGATGAATTTTTGCACTGTAGTTTCCTGTACATGCCAAAGACCTGCCTGTACAACTTTCATGGATACCCTGCCATAGAGTCTCAGATGAACATGGCTTTATAAATAATGGGCAAAATGAGACAATGAGTTAAATGAATAACATAGGGCAATGACACTTTGCTATCATTTACCCTGACAGAAACCTAAGGCAACTCTAAGTTAGTAGCGTTATTCCAAATTTACAGTGGTATGCAAGAGTCAAATTCGGCCTATAAATTAAAGCAAAAGTAATCAATTTCTCACTAAGATCTTATTTGCAGAACACAGCCCATACAATTCTACTAAGTGTTTGCCTTTGTTCCATGTCCCAAATACAATGACAACGTTGCTGAAATGCAGTAATACATGCAGCAGCACCTCGAGGGTTGTTTTTAAACTAATAATAGGAAGTAATGCTACAGTAGTTCGGACACCATGTCATGAAATCCTGTTCAGAACAGATCCAGCAGTTCTCCAAATTGTGCCCACCTACAGGAAGGACTATGTCAGCACTCTCGCCAGTGCACTGCATCCAGGGAAGTACCTGAGCATTTTTAGAAAAAGTACAATAGATAGGAAGACTGTAGACAGTTGCTGGTATCTTAAGCACTATATCACTTTACATTATAAGCAAAGGAGAGCAGAGGGTTCTTTTAGTATAGACAACTATGAAAATACAGCTTCCTCTTTGCTTTTTCCTTTTCCATTTAGTATTTTAATATTACTAGAAAGAATGGGATTGATTTTTAAGAACTTAATTCTAACCCAAACACATTACTTTCCTTATCACAAAGACTCTGGTGTTGTTTCACATTGCCAAAGCATAATAACCACTGTGCTTCTAAATCAAATTAACTCTTTGTATGAAAATTTTATCCAGATATGACTATAATCACTATTCTTTGTCCACAAAGACCGATTTCTTGACACCTTCCTTCTGTTCCTTTCTCCTGCAACCATGGACATTCCCTTCAGTATTAAAACTGCATCACATATACATATTTATAGTTGTGCTTAGGTTTTTGCTGCTGGTCTAGGAATAATAAGGAAACATTGCCATTTCCAAAGATAAGATTGCATTTATCCCTTCAAAGTGATATATGGTAAAGGTGTATCAGTGGCAGGCAAAGGTTTTCATCAAGGAGAATTTCTACCAGATGGCACATACTATGGCAACTCTAGAAACTATATCCGGAATATGCTCTCATATGAAAGACATAAGGGTTAGTCAATGAAACAGTTATAGGGTTCCAAACGTAAACGAATAGGGGCTGAAAATGTAGCTATCCTTAAGACATAGCGTAAACAGTTTATGAGGGATATAGGACATGGTTGCTGGTGACAAGAAAAAGATTAAACTCAGGGAGCCAAGAGGTCCTTCCAGCCACAGTTAAAAAAAACCAAAACAAAACCAAAAAAACCACCAAACCTCCTTGTTAGCTCAAACTGAGTACCCAAATTTCTTTTTGTTAATACTCTTTCTTAATTTCTGAACCTCAGTTGTCAATACATAATGACTCAGAGTGCAATTGGCATTGTTTATCACCACTAGACAATTTTTACATGGATGTTGATAATCAGGAAGAGTCCATCATGATTCAGAAATGGCTATCTGTAATAGGAATTTTCACCAGAATGTATAAAACTTGCAAATCTCAGCTAACATGATCTATAGCAACTGAAAAACATACCCTGTAGCAAAATACCATTTTTTATTTAAAGATGACAAGAAATAGATAGTTCACTATTTAACATCTCCTTAACAAGCATTTAAAAATTCACCTTCTACCCACAGGGCTTTCATACATCTTTGTTCAGTAGGTCAGACCCCACTCATAACGTATTTTCTACCTTTGTAGAAAGAAAGGTAGAAAGAATGATCAGCGATACTTGCTTTCACATTCTAAATAGATGAATCATCTCAAATATAATACCCAGCCCAGAGTCATCAAGCTATTTCCTTGATAGTTGCCACATTTATGGAGTCTTGGGCTACTACCTCATACATTGTTGTACAGTCTCCCAGATAGATGTGATTAAAAGTCTTCTGAATAAGATATCTTCAGAAAGACGTAGTCTAACCCACTGTGGGAAAATTGCCACAAAGTCTGCCACTAATATACAACTCTACCTCAGCCATCTTATCAGACTTGTAAAAATTCATTTTATGACACATGTCAGGAATACTATTCTAATCTCTCACTTAAGTAAATGGCACTAGGCATTTTGGAAATAGCAGATACTGGGTGAGGACAACAGCACAGACATGACTTCTTCTTTCCACTCTTCTGTTGTCCTCGTCTTTATCCAATTTAGGTTCTCTCCATCACCTTTGGGAAAACTGCCAGAGGTATTGTTAGCAGCTACCTGCCCACAGGTCACAGACCACCAGAATCAGAACCTATAGCAAGTGCTGAGCCTGGGGAGCCAGCAAGGAATACTACAACAGTTTTCAAGTCTTTTTTTCCAACATTGTATTTAAATTAAACAAAAAAATTACTGTAATACACTCTTTTTAGCTTATTTTAACATCAGATACACAAAGGTAATAATATCTGTAAAACTCAGTTTTCTAAGTGATTACAAACCAAACCAGTATAGTTTCCAAACAGCTTCCCCATTCGCAGCATAGCCTAGCAAATCCAGATGACTTAAATTTTTACAAGACAAAAACAAATTCAAAGGAGGATTAAGCACTCACAAGCTAGAAGTCAAAGCAGAGTAAGACAGCAAACAAGGACACCTAAGGGACAACAGCTTCTCTTTTCTTTTGCCAGTACCCTTCCCATCTCACTGTCCAATGTGGTCCATAATAACAAAAACCTCTCAGTCCCCAATGACAGTCTTCTAGCAAGAAGATTACTCAGTTCAAGAAACCTTAAGACCTACCTATAGAGGATTCCACTCCCCTTCCTTACTTCATTTCATTGTAGAAGGTTTCCACTACTTGCTCTGCTTCAAATAGAGGAATCATTTCCATCTCAGTAAAAATATCACCTTCCTGTCACCTGTGAAGAATGAACTTTGCATTACCTACTCCCGGCTCAGTAGAGGTGTCAAGAGGAAGCAGCTGTTTGCTGCTTCCCCCGGCAACTTCATCCATCTGCTCCTAAGAACTTAGGCTGCTTGAATCAGAATACATGCTGGATCTACCTAGATATTTTAGATCCTATATCAGTACTTCACGCTTTTGCCGGAGTGGTCAAACATTGGAATAAGCTTCCCCGCCCAGGGAAGTGGTGGAGTCGCCATCACTGGAAGTGTTCAAAAAATGTGTAGATGTGGAACTTCAGGATATGGTTTAGTGGGCATCGTGGCGTTGGGCTGATGGTTGGACTTGATGATCTTAAAGGCCTTTTCCAACCTTAATGATTCTGTGTGATTCTGTGAAAACAAAGAAGTCCAAGTAAAGTTGGCCTAGTAACTAAGACATCTTGCTGAAAATAAAAACAGGGAGGAGGGGAGGGAAGAGAGAAGAAAGCATACAGATTAATCACTTGCATGGTAAGAATTCAAAGAGATTTTGGTCCTAAGTTGACACACGCACCTGAATGAAACAATATACTAAATACAAATCTGATTTTTGCACTACAGCATGCCAGGGCTGAAATTTTTAGGTGTCCTGAGAGAAACAAAAGCTTAGTCAATAGCCAAAATTCAAAACAAGCTGGCTAAATTCTAAGTCTTTGTAGTTTCAATAACAACAAATCAAATTTATTAGGAAACAACCTGGTCCTCATTTTTATGCTACAGCAGCATTTACTAAATATATTTGGTTTCTAATTTAAGTAATGGAACTGTAGAGAAAAAGGAAGATGTGAATACTGTAGTGCCCTTAACCAGATATACTATTTATACATCCCTCATGCCATAACACAGTATGACTCAGGATAATTGATAAAACATAAGCATTTCCATTGTTCTTATGCTTTAGACTTTAAAGCTGAAAGAAAAAAAAATCAAACCAAAATTGACCTAAGTAGAATCACTGATCTTTTTGCAGCCCTTCACCTTATTTTATTGACTAAATCATGAGCAAGTCTAGCACAAATAACCATCTGGTGTGTCTTAGCCCTCAGCAGCTGTTTCTATTTTATACTGGTAACTTTCCAATGAAAACTGCTGATAGGGCAGGTTTTGGTTAGGGTTGCAGGTGTATGCTAGAGAGCAAAATGAGGGAGTGAGTAGATTATAAAGACCTCTCTGTCCTTCTTCCAAAACTTTGTTCTTCCTTCACCCCTTAGGTGAGGAAGAAATGAGTTGTGGCTTTTCCTAAAACTAAGGTAAAAAGGTCTCTGCTCTGCTTCAAGGGTGGCAGTTAAGTTTTTAACTGCCCAAGGCTAATAAGGCTGGCTGTTTATGGTAGTAGCTATAAGTCAGTGGTTTCTCAGGATCTAATGTTTATATGGCTTGTTTCTACAACCAGTATTTGTTTGATGTATCATAGGAGGGGTCCTAAACAATAATGAAATGTTGTTTTATGGGCATCTGTGAGGGAATAGCTGTCCTTCTGAAAGAAAAGATTATGCTACTTAGAGTAAGAAGGTTGTGCTCTCTTCTGGGTAGCCCTAATATATAGATTGGGGGGGGCGGGGGGGGGGTCAATACTGTCTATAAAACTTCTATGTGATAATTGACTACCAGCTAAACAAAGCCTGTTAAAAAGGCCTTGAAGGATTAAGTATTCTTACTGTGTAGAGTCTGGTAGGCTGTATGCTTTGGTTCTGTATGTTTTATGCTAGTATTTCTCTGAGTTACTGTTCCTGACTAGTATGATGATATGTACAGGTTCTCTGTGGGTAGCTATAAAGCTGAGCTAAAACAAGGGGAAATAGCCACCATTTCAGTAGGCTAGCTAATGCCTCCTTTTAGAGAGCTATCAGAGATAGCAAATAATCTTTTATAAAAAAAAATTTGATTATCACAAGATGTGATATCTTGCTAAAAGCCTTGACTTTTCTAGTGATGCAATTCATGTGAGCTATTTGCTTTTTACTCTTAAACTAAAAAACATATGCCTGTCAGGTTAGCTAAAAACTTCAAATTGGACCTTAAGAAAATACTCAAGCTTTCTCTTTTTGAGACTTCTTGACCTTTGGAACCTGCCTCAGTAGCTCAAGGACACATGAGGCTGGGAAGCAGTGGTTTGAAAAATATCAAACAATCTAGCTGTCTGGAATCTGATCACATTTTTGCTCCAGTATACAAACCTGTATTTATTTTTTAGTTTTATTTTAAGCTAGAGAAAAGTGCTATGTTACTAGGGAGAAGGCGGTGGGGGAGGGTAGTGAAGGAGGGATTGACCAAAGCATAAACCCTTGTCTGTCCTTTAGAAGATGTCGTCTTAACTCTTTTGTTGGCATGGAAGTTAGTTTCCACAGCATAAATTAAGGTTTTAAAACCTAAGTGTCTAGGCCCAAGTCATTGTTATATACACAAAACTTCAATCTCCTAGTTTCCTTGGGCACTCTTGATGCCAAGTTTGAGCTGCCTTCAAGACTTTACTATGCTAATTTATAAAATGTTCAAGAAATTGAATTGGATGTAATTTTATTTTCTTAGTACTGAATGTTATTAATCTTTTTTGTATGATGGGAATTAAGTTCAAAAAGTAGTCTTACCCCTCCTGTCTTCAGTTTCTAGCCTATGTGCTTCAGATTGGGGAAGTGAATAACTTGTACTTTACATCACAAAATGTGGGTTTTGGCACAAAGAATCAGGGAAAAATGATAGCGTGGTCTAAAAGATAAAAACAGTAGATGATGGACTTAGCTGCGTTGTGGCGTTCTTAAAAGTGCCTCAGAACTCTTCTGAATTCTTCTAATACTGATCACTTACAGGAGAGGCAGATCATGTGTGCGTTTGGATTTTTCCATTCTGACATATATACATTGGTGGAAAGGTTAGCATTTAGCATGATATGCGGTGGTACAAACTATATGCACTTTTATTATCAAAGGTGTAATATATATGGAGTTCAGCTTAAGTTTTTCACCTTTTTTTGGCTTGTTTTAACTTCTATTGTAAACTCTTGCTGGTGTAAGAAATGCCATACAGCAGTAGAAATGGTTTATATTCAAAGCAGCTACTCTTGGGACTGGATGCAGCTATATGTTGTTTGGAAGTGGGAGTGTATATACCTTTATATATGAAACATGTTGGGGTGGAGAGACTAGAGGATACCACTTAGCTGTTTGCACTTGTTGTTACAAAATCTTTGTATGTCTGTAGTGCTGGAAAGAATGAGGAAATTGTAGCTTCTGCAGCTGTTATTCCCTTCATCTTTGTGCTCTACTCCTTCCTTTCCTCCCCCTCTTGCTAGAGTACACAAGACAACTCAATATTTGGAATCTACTTGGCCTTCCAGGCTCAAAGTTCAGCATAAAACTTTCTATTAAGTTCTGACCCTTTCTTGTTTTGGATACTGCTACTTTCATCTGAAAGATATGCAAAGCCTGAGAATGTCTACTTGGTAATAAGAAGTACATTTGCATTCACTTTTCATATTAGGCAGGTGTTGCTATTTCTCAAGGCATGCAAATGCTAATCGTGTGCCACAAACTCTCTAGAAAATAAATGGATGTTGCTTGTGCAGGGGCAGAGCAATATGGATGCCTTAACTGTGGTACTGCGTCAACAGAAGGTGTCTGGTGAGCTTGCCACTGGCTTGTGCCAGGAGGCCCGCAGGACTCTACTGACTGGAAGGACAATGCCAGTAAGGTTGTTCTTAATACCCCAGCTGACTAGGCTCCCTCTGGGTAGCTGCAGGCATTTCAGATTGAAAGTACAGAATGAGTGGTCAAAAAGCAGGTTAGTCTGATCCCAGCCTCTCCCTAGGAGAAAATAAGTTGCTGCAAGACTGACAACCACAAAAATGCAACACTTTTTGTGCTATATTGCTAGTGCCTCAGCACCTGTGACTAAAATGATTTCTAGGTAATAGTTTAAAAACTGGTAACTTTTTTGTAAGGAGGTAGCTGGGACTTCAGTATTTTAAGGGGACATATTGTGAGTTACGGTGTTTCTAAGCCCCTCTGAAAGGAAAGAGGGGGAACAGGGGGAAAACAGAATGAAGTCTCTTCTGAATTAAAAAAGAGACCAAGTCCCCTACTGCAGCACACTCCAGTACTTATCACTGTGTCAACCAGCTTTGCAAAAGCAGGCAGCAGAGAAATGCCTAACTTGAGAGTTAGCACACTGCTAAGCACAAGGCACACTCTATCTTCTCTGTCTGTAGACTACAAGCTGTTTGGCGCATACTGTACCCTGGCAGCTGACTATCTTATTCCAGGAAAAGAAGGTTCCCTTTGATTTTTTGGTATTTGTTTTAGAGTAAGTGCTAGATTTGGTCTCAGAAGACACAGGTGACAGAGCATGATTATTCTGATTTAAAATTAACACAGCTTGTTATTTGTATGACTTGAAGCTAAACTTCATGCCTAAACCACTAAAATTGCCCTCTCAAGTGAAATCAGTATTAAGAAAGATAGCATTTTGATACCTGCTTCACTGTGGACCTCAAAACAGTTTGATCTAATATGAAATTTATTACTGATGTAGTGTCGATGTAGGTATGCTGGCTCATAGCCCAGAACTGTTCCTAGTATTAACAACTTGGGTTTGATGTATTTTCCTTTTTTAAGAAAATAAACTTTTACCTCCATGGCAGTAATGGTCAATGAAAGACATCTGCATTCTGTAAATTACTAGAATGAACACATGGGGGAGAAATCAGGACAGCTCTTCAGCTTCAAGAGCTGTTTGAGAAGAGGCATACTTTTGAATGCTGGAATAACAAAGATAAAAATGTAAGATGTGTGATATGTAATGTCTGATGGGAAATTACAGTTGTAAGCGTGGGGCATAGATACTATTATAGCTGTGTGCTGAACTAGCTTACTATGACCTTTTTCTGAAACTCATTAAATACTTTATACCATGATGAAAAGCAGGCTATCAGATTATTTTTTAGCAGAAAGCAGGACAAATTGAGAATGGAATAAGTAATGCTTGATCAAATGAATGCACAAAAAGAAACTGCTACATTGGTAAACCAAGGAATTAATGTTAGAATGAGAAAATATGCTGCTTTTTTGTCTAAATGTGGAGATGAAAGTTGAGACTCTTGAGTGTTTGTAACTTGATGAGCTAAGGAGGTGGCCAAGGACTGTAACTTTGGTAACCGTGCGTGACAAAGGTCTTGCCTAGGTTAGTGCTGGTGTTATGCACCTCAAAACACAGCCTCCGCCATTCCTGAGTTACCTGCATGTTCTGCTTCAGCACAGTAACACTGCACTGGCTAAAGGCAAATTACTGTGGTTTCTCCTTGCTGTATTCTTTAAATGATCCAAAATTGTTTGGCAAGGGGAATGAACCTTTTATAGCCCTCTGGTACGTAACAAAGCTGATGTACAGTGGCATAAAATACTGTTGTGAATATATACACACTTGAAAAAGCACTGTTTCAAAATACACTTATGCTAAAACTTTTTATTGGCAGTTGCAGGACTTCTGTGTGGTGACTTGGCTGAGATGCAGGAGGAAGGGAATACCTAGCTATTGCTGTGTGCTACATGAAGTGTTGCAGTGTGTGCTGTAAAGCTGCTGCTTAGGTTAAACCTCTTCTACAGGACTCCATCAGTGGCGGATGAGGGGAGTGTATTCCTAGACTTTGATAGATGGACCTTGGTGAGGTAGCTTATTTCTAGTGAAACCTTACAGATCTCAATGTGCCTCCTCTTTAAGCCTTTAAAACATGGTTGTTCAGAGGTCAGTTCTTTAGGTTATAGTGGTCCAGCACATCCAATTATGCACTATAAAACAAATGTGTCCTGGTTAAAGGGTATGCCTGTGACTACAGTATTGACAGTCCACAAACAGAAGTGAACATGTAAACAGCATTAAATCTATATATCTTCCTGGAATACTATTCATTTTTCTTTTTTTTTTTCCCCCCCCAGGTTACACATATAAAGATCTTTGAACAAGTGGATATACAAACTTGCTAAAGATGTCTGTTCCAAGCCAACACCGTTCTATTATTATTAACCCTCCTCCACCAGAATATATAAATAACAAAAATAGTGGTTGTCAAACAAACCAACTTCAATACTTACAGAGGGTGGTCATGAAAGCCATGTGGAGACACAACTTTTCCTGGCCATTTCATCAGCCTGTAGATGCAGCAGCACTGAATCTTCCTGTAAGAACCATTTTGGAATTAGAGTATTAGTATGTAAAGTATTACAGGACTTGTGAATTAATGTTAGTTTAAGAGATTTTTTTCTAACGCAACAGGTCATTGAAGACTACTTTTGCATATGAACTGCTCTCATTAATCCAAGTCTGCAAGAAAGCTGTGTTTTCTCTCTGATTCATACTAAATTCTGCATCTTTGTTCATTTGCTTTCTGATCTGAGACTGCAATAAATCAGTATTTCTGAGGTATAATAAGAATGCTTAGACAGGCCTCTTGGAGTTTCTGGATGTTGGTATTCTGACTTGCCTTCTTCCTACCTTGCTGCTGGTTTAGCCATATTTCTTAACACTGTGTAAGATGTGTGTTTTTTGTTTTGCCTTTGAGTTTTCTATTTGTAATAGGAGGTAGCCAGCCTCTTTCAATGTCAAATACTTTATGATGGAAATGCAGATCTGACTGACCCTAAAGTGAATAGGCAAATCTGGATCCAGTTTGCACAGAAGTTATTACACTTGTAGTATTACTTAATTTCAAATTAACTTTGGCATCTTGCTCTGAAGTTTTTAGCGGAATTAAATGTCTCTGCAAAAATAGGGAAGAAAGAGTATGGTGTTTTCATCATACCACAGTGGTAGAACATTCTTCTAGGAAATGGAAGATCTAATGCTTAAATTCTTGTTCTGTATTGCCTTGTGGGTTTCATTTGTGTAATAAGTGCAACACAGTGGATTAATATAATGTCTTGTGACAAATTGTCTTAATTCAGGTATCTTTAGACTCCAGTTTTGGATCACCCCAGCTTTTTCAGTCAAATTAAAACATTGGTTATTCATACAATGGTATTTCAAATGACCCAGAAGATACTGCTTTTAGTAGATAAGTAGAGAGGTGTTAAATAAAACCATGGTACATTTCCTTTGACTTTTTTTTCCCCCCTCCCCCAGCTTAAGCAATGGTATTTCATTCTCCCAAATTTCCAAGACTAATTCTGCAAAACCATTGGTTCTGTTTAGAGCAGACAAAAGCCTTTATCTGCAGCTGTTTCGTATGACAAACTCATTTGGTCAGATTGTCCAAAAGCACAGTCAAAGTGACTATCTTTCTGTGTCTTTTCTTACCCTTTTTCCTTCTTGGAAGGAACTGTCACTTAAGGTTAATATTAAGGGTCATTCAATGAGAGTTGTGGCAACATTTGCAGCTGGCCTCAGGGCAGTTCTGTCTCTCTGGATTTCTAAGGCAGCCACTTGACTTCTAAAAGTATGTGTTAGTTCCACTGCTGTACAATAACAAGCAAACCACTGGCTCCATGGCAAGGACAATGAAGGTATTTGCTTCCTTTGCCTTTCCTCCAGGTGTGAGAAGATGCAGAAGGGGCAATACTTAATTATTAGCTGCATTATTTAAATGTTTTCTTGGGTTTGTTTTGGTAAATTCAACAGTCTGCACTATGATGTATTTAGCTTTGTTATTTCACTAAAATAGACCGTTAGGACAGCTTTAGAAGACTTGAAGAGTAATAACTTCATACAATTACAATGTGTATGTGAACTTAGTGGACATATCCCTGTTCTGATTTCTTAGATGCACCAGCAGGGAATTAGCCTTATGCTCTTAATCACAAGCTTTTAGCCATGTTATGAAAACAATCACAATAGTTCACATTCCAGCTGCCTTTCAGACATATTGCCACATCTTCACTAGACTAACCCTGAGAGGAGAGCCAATATAACCCAGGGGATGAAGTATTTGATCAGCAACTGTGAAAACTTGGCAGGTTCTTTTTGTCAGTGACAGAGTCTTTGTCAAAGGCTGTCTTCAGCTGCTTTTCCCCCGTTCTGTAAACTGGAGTGCTACTTCAGGTAAATGGCTTTGAGATAACAAATGAGAAGCACATACGCTTCTCATAAGTGCTACTACCAGTATAGGTCTGAATCCTATTGAAATAAATATTCTTAGGGGCCTTGAATGGTGGATGTTATATGAAAGAGTAAGGAGAAAATACAAGGTGAAGAGTTCCTGAACACTTACTTCTGTGGTACCTACGACTATAGGGGAAAGTTTTCCTTTAAATAAAATATTCCTTCCAACATAATGCAATTCTCCTCTCCCGCAATTTAACTTTTGAAACCAAATGTGTAAGAAACTTCATGTCCTAATATGAAAGGTATCTGTTGTGTGACTAACTCTTTCAAAACCACAGGATTATTACAGTATTATAAAGAAACCTATGGACCTGACCACCATTAAAAAGCGTCTGGAACACAATTACTATAAAAAAGCTGCAGAATGCATTGAAGACTTTAAAACTATGTTCTTGAACTGCTACATATATAACAAGGTATGCAAAACACAACCTCTTACCAGTAACCAGTGTTATTGAACAATACAAACAAGTCTAATACAAGCAGTGATTATTTGAGCCTGGACTAAATTGGTCAATGTCTTCATGATGTTTTTGAAACTATTTTCTCTGAAAGGTGGGGGGCCTTTGCTTATGTGCCCTCAGTCAATTCTAGCAACAAAGTCTAGCCTGCTGTTACAACAACTGAGTGAAGGATTCTGCCTGCAAAACCTCTGTGCATTAGTTGCAGAGCTCATGAACAGCAAGCGCTGTGTAACTGCTGTACAAGTTTAAGGGTAGCAACCCTGAGCCATGTTCCACTTCAACAAGTTTGGTTAAACTTGAAGTGTGAGCACCTCCCTGTGCTTGGATGTTTGTTGGATGTGTTGTATTGTCTTTAAGCTTCAACAGTGTTCTTCAGAACATAGGAATGAATAAGGGAGTTACAGATCTGCTCCCTTTTCCCATTGCTGTGGGAAATATGTGAATATAAAGCAAGTAGGACTGCAGTGGGACAGTGGGAGAAAGAGTATTTCAATAATGAATCAACTTGTATTAAAGTGGGTACAGGGGGCAGAGATGGCAAGGACTTGCACACCTCTCTGGTACTCCTGGCTTGTTTCAGTCTGCTGAAGCAGGATTCTGTAGACTGTTTATTTTACAAGGTAGCCCTCCATTACTGCAGCCTCTTCTTTACTCTGAATATTACTTCACTATATTTTGCAGCCAGGTGATGACATTGTGTTTATGGCCCAAGAACTAGAAAAAGTGTTTATACAGAAAATATCCCAAATGCCACCAGAAGAAAGACTAGTGATTCTGAACAAAGGAAAGAGAAAAGGAAAGAAGCCAGAAGGTAAGGCCTGTATTGTATGTTGAATTGTTGACATATTAAACAAGCAAAAGCTGGAAATGGAGAATTCTCCGTGACTTGTCACAACTCAGCCCTGGAGCAGCCGGGGTGCTCTCCACTCTTCCCAGAATATACCAGGTAAGTAACAACATTGCTATAAGGCTTTAGCAGATTCAGTGCAGCCATAATATTTTTTTATAGATAAATTTCCTATTGTCTACTAATGAAGTTTGTTTTAAGAGGGGGGGAAAAATCAGAATTAACAATTTCATCAGTAGTGTAACAGCACAGCTTCATAGGCAAACTTCTGGTGAAATGCAGTGCTCTTGCCCACAAAAAAGGTGAGTCAGTTGAGACATCTCAAGCTTATGAGGAAATTACACAGTAAATGCTTGAAGCAACATTGGGAAGCCTAACTGTAAGGGGCCAGGTGATGAGCTGCAACTTACTACTCATCACTGACTTCCTATGTCTTTTTAATTGCTCTTACAACCTGTTTCACGTGTACAAAGTGCTCATTTCTACATCTACGCTCTCAATGCCAAAGAATAAATACTTATATTGATAGAAGACTACAGAATCACATGTGCATCTCAATGGGTTAATTTGGAGACCTCCAAGGTAGTCTTCCAAATTGGCCCAGAGGTACTGTTGTCAGTTGTTGGGGAATAATGTTTGCTATGTTTTGAAAGAGCTGCAACACTTCTTCACCCTGATACCTCTTAATTATTTGCCTTTTGACAGACATGGAGCAGTGACCTTAACTAGCCCAGTTCCTACTGGGTCACTTAACAGATGCTATTCTTATTTAGCTGTGCAACTATACAGCTCTTCATGGTCTCTTGATTACTTCATTTGCTTCCTCTTCCTGCTGTTTGTGGTGCAGTGGTCCTTGTTGCCAGCAGCATCTGAAATAAATGGTTCTTCAAAATAGTATTACAGTTTGATAGGTCTCTGTAGCTTTCTGCTCAAGATATATTTGAGGAGCAAGACTACCTTTCAGTGGTCTGGTAGATGGATATGGAAAAGTAGTGGATTTCTTGGTCACTTCACAAGAATTTTTAGTGGGTTAGGGGGAAGAGGAGATACTGAGCTGGCTTCCTGTTTTTACTAGCTTACTTGAATAAGATCTCAATTCACTGCCTTGGCAGAATGTATTGGTTGAACAGGTAGAAGCGACTCCCAGAAAAGATTTCTGTTGAGAAATGTGTTGGAAGCGGAGTTAGCTTATGTGTTCTCAAATGATTGCAACAATTTCTTCAGATGCTTTCATAACACCAACTTGCTGGTACTAATGCTGTTGAAGTCCCCGTATTCCCTTTGCACACACAAACATGCAGCTTTTGCAAATTTTGAAATGTTCCAAGCATTACTTTTTGAATTGGAGAGTAGAGCACACTGCTATGATCAAGGAAATATTTCTGTTCTGTCTTTTGCAGATTTTGGCTTTAGAAATAGATGTATACACACAGCTTTTTTCCCTTTTTTCAAAAAAAGGTAACTGCCTTCCATTTCAGAGAATTTCATGGTGTTGCTCAGCGTTGTGCTATATAAGCTAATAGGTGTGAATGTCTATGCGAACTAAACAGAATCACAGAGCTGGAGAAGATGTTAGTAATCTAACCAGCCAAATAAAACACAGAAAAACATTGGTCTAAACTGTCATCAAATCAGTGATGGATATCTGTAATACTGCTAAGCAATATATAAAAGTCTTAACTATGCTTAGGAAACTTGAACCTTCATGATGTAGTTTAATGCACTGTTTGCTGCTTTATGTCTATGTAGAAAATAACTCCCTTCTCTTCTTCGCAAGAACATTTTTACAATGTACAGGTTTTAGTGTGGTATCTCTCTAACCTTCCCTCTGAGGTTAATCCACAGCTTCCTAGAAGCCAAATATGCATAATGGTACAATATTCTAGCTTTGGTACTAACTCTGCTGAGTAGAGGAGAGTATCAATGTTGCTATATGTAACAATGCTCTTGTTTGCATGTATTTGTATAGTTTGGGTGTGGTAGAGTGATCGGTTGACAACTGTTCAATTTGATTGTGAAAGAAATTAACTCGAACACTTAAGACCTAACTTTAAAACTTTCTGCTTTAAAATAACCAGAAACACAGCAGCCAGATCCTGGGACTTCAGATGAACAAAGCACAACACAGAAACAAGCTGAAAGCAGTGAACAGCCTCCAGTGATGACTCAAGAGCTACATCAGGTTATACTAGCTCCTTTGTCTGCAGCTCAGCTGACTGCTTTAATGCCAACTGCGGTCCCTATAACAAAAGTAAGTTTCCTCAAATGACTTACAGAAAGGTATTGAAATTGCTGCTTCAGACTCGAACAGCAAAACCATAGGAGCCATGCTTATTGCAGTATCTTTTCAAAACTTCTATTCTGATAGAAGATAGTAAGAGATCTCTATTAAATCTTTTACATCTCTGCTAAATAACTGGGCCAGTACTAATTCTAGAAACGAAGCAGAAATTGGTATGACTGCTTGCTACATATTTTCTTATAACATCTTTTCCTATTTTCCTATAAATGTGGCTTTAAAATATTATTCTTAAAGAAACAAAGTGAACTTTAAGATGGTCATTCTTGAAGTGTATTACCATACTTCTCCAGGCTTCACCTTGATGTAGAAATTGTTCTTTCCTTGAGGTGTAAATAATGGTTTTAGTATTAAAATAAAGCTCTTTCTAAGTTTTATTTAATAACTTCTCATGTTTTCAATGTAAATCAAATGCTTGATTCCCCCAAAATAACACGTTTGCTTAAACACTGTGCAAGTAGCCTGGAAGGTTAGTAGCAAGAAGGTTGTAGCTCACAAAAGCAAATTCTTGTTAACTGCAATCTGAATTGTATGTGAACATCTGACACTTTTGTCAGATAAACACTCTTGTATTGACTTAGTTTTGGTTTTGCTCTTCCAATAAGGAATAGGCACATGTGCCAGGCTCTCCTACAGTGTATATTTATACCTTACTGAAGAGTCTGAACACTGATGACAAAGCACACATTGTATTGTTTCCAAACCAAATGCCACTCGGGTTAAAGAAAAATAGAGATAAACCTTGTACATGAAGCCCTCAACAAGGCTTAAAATGAATTGCAGTAATTTTTCCCCTTCCCATGGCAGTCATCTTGTGGTAACTTCAAACCTAGTAGCTTCTGGGAGCCTTCTCAGATGGCTAAAAACTGACCACAACCTGATCTGCAGTACACCCTGTTCTTTCCTTTACATCTAAGATTGAGCTTGGTGTGCTGATCTTGTAATGCCTTATAGGTTTTCAGTCTGAACTTGTGGAAGTACCACATTCTGCTCTGATTTCAATAGCTGTAAAAGTTCCGACACTTTTTAAATTTTCTTTTTGTGCAGTCTGAAAGCTGACCATTCTCTCACTGTTCTGGACACCTGTATTTTAGACTGTAAAATTTTCTATTCCCTAGACAAAAAAAGGTGTGAAAAGGAAGGCTGACACTACAACTCCTACTTCAACATTCACAGCAAGTGGTGAATCTTCTGCAACATTTAATGAAAGAAAAGTTGTTGAAGCATGCAGAGGTGAAAATGAATGTATGATACCAAATAAGCTTCTGAAAAGATACTTACCAGATTCTCAACAGTCACCTGGAATTCTTACAAAGATTCAGTTGTCAGAACAACTAAAACATTGTAATGAAATACTTAAAGAAATGTTTTCAAAGAAACATGCAGCATATGCATGGCCTTTCTTAAAACCTGCAGATGTTGCATCTTTCTCATTTGGTGAGAACCAAGGGATCACCAAATGTCCTACAGACCTGAGAACCATTAAAGTAAGTATGTTTTGGAGGGAATTGGACTACTTATGCACTTGCTTGAATAATTTGTGTAATGACTGGATTTTAATAGCTGAAATGGTGTCATGGAAGCTGCTTCTCCTTTGAAGGAAATAATGGGCATAGAAACCACGTATACTTATCTCTCAACAAACTAAGCCACAGCTTGAAGAAAGTCTTTTAAGTCTCATTGTAATTATGTGTATAATGGCTAATGGACTTATCTGTTGAACAAGCTAATATAGTAGTGAGGGAATTTCCATCTCCATGAAGCACTTCCAAGCAGGCTGCCTGTTAAGCAACTTTCAGTCTGTATACAGTGCTGTTGCTAATGCTCTATAAAACAAAATGCAATTCTGTAAGTCAACTTCTGCTTCTCTCTGAATCTCATTATCCTTGAAGTGCCCTGGAACTTCAACACTGGATATTTACATTACACCCTTCACATTTTCTGGGAAAAGAAATGCCTTTAGATGGAGATATGTGGCCACTGCATTGTGAACACTGGGCACATTTGTCTGGGTTTGAAGTATTTAGCCAAGTTAAGATCCACTTTTGTGGGGAGGGTTGAGTTTCAATAGTCTATTGAATTTCTTGAAAACTGGCTTGCACAATATAAAGGTTATTTGCCAGTTTCTAGCATATCACTTTGACTCAAACAATTGTGGAATAGACTTTGTATAAACATGATGCTTAGAATCAAAACCAAGTGCTGAGCATGTGACCAAAGAAAATCACCTGAACATTGTTGTCTTGACCTAGTCCTGAAACTAGTACTACAAAGTCCTTACGGCAACTACAGTTAGCAAATCTGTTTAAAAGAGGAAATTCTCTTTGTTAAAGGGACAATGCTGAAATGAGAAGTAGGTCTTTCCATAATGGTTCTTACAATATTTACTGTCTTGGTAGAAGCTGAACTTGATACCGGATGTCAAAATTTTTGTTTCTGCCAGTTCACGGTGATGCACTCTACTTTTAAGCGCTAAACATTCATTAATTTTCTTTTCCTCCAGAGAAAAATGGATAATTTTGAATACAGAGATATACAAGAATTTGCTACAGATGTTAGATTAATGTTCATGAGCTGCTACAAAAATAATTCTCCAGATCATGAAATAGTTGTTATGGCAAGAAAACTGCAGGTGAGTTATCACTTAAGTCAGACTTGAAAGAGTTGGAGTCTAAGATTCCTTTGTGGCCATCTCATGCCCTGATGTAGCATCTATTAATGTTACCAACTACTCTGTTGCTGTGTAGTTCTCAAACAAGTAGCAACTTCATAATAATTTTAGAAATTTGAAAAATGTGATGTCCTCTCTGCTATTCCCAAATCTAACGCTTTAGGATGTTTTTGAGATGCACTTTGCCAAAATTCCTGATGAATGTGTTGCAAGTGTCCCTCTGCCTACAAGAGAAATGACAGAAGTTTATTCCAGTGAGAGCAGTAATGATGATTCTTCAGAAGAAAAATCATCTGAAGACTCTGAACAGGAGAGAACAGTGCACCTTGCAAAGCTTCAGGAGCAAGTAAGTAGTAGTACTCAATGTGCATGGCAGTTATAATCTCTCTGATAGTGCTATTTGCAGTTGTCCAGTCTAAGGCTTAGCACCAAGAATCAGTATTTAAAAGATTCTATAGCCTTTTGTTTTTCTTAAAACAGAAATTTATTCCCATTTGGAAGTACCTCCAATTGTTAAACGAATACTGTCTCAGCAAATACAGACTGTTTTCAGTGAATTGTTGCTCTAGTACTCTTGCCTACCATTTCTTCAGATGACTCAAACTTCTAAAAAAAATTGTGTTGCTGTGGTGTGATGAGAGCATCCAGATACTCCACACGTAGCTTAGTGGCATATTTTTCTAACAATGCCATTTCCTTCATATGGATGAAAAGTTCTGTTATTTTGCTCAGTTTCTTGTGCCACACTGTATGGGGTTTGTGTGGCAATGTTTTGGTAGCAGGGTGGCTACAGGGGTGGCTTCTGTGAGCAGCTGCTAGAAGCTTCCCCTGTGTCTGACAGAGCCAGTGCCAGCTGGCTCAGAGATGGACACACTGCTGGCCAAGGCCAAGCCCAAGCCCATCAGCAATGGTGGTAGTGCCTCTGGGATAACATATTTAAGAAAGGGAAGAAGTTGCTGCACAACAGCAACTGCAGCTGCAGAGAGGAGTTGAGAATGAGAGCAACAGCTCTGCAGGCACCAAGGTCAGTGCAGAAGGAGGGGCAGGAGGTGCTCCAGGTGCCAGAGCAGAGATTCCTCTGCAGTCCATGGTGAAGACCATGGTGAGGCAGGCTGTTTCCTGCAGCCTGGGGAGGTCCGCAGTGGAGCAGATCTCCACCTGCAGCCTGTGGAGGACTCCACACCAGAGCAGGGGAATGCCTGAAGGAGGCTGTGACCCTGTGGGAAGCCCACGCTGGAACAAGCAAGGACCACAGCAAGGACCTGTGGAGAGAGGAGCTCATGCTGGAGCAGGTTTGCTGGCAGGACTTGTGACCCTGTGGGGGACCCAGGCTGGAGCAGTTAGTGAAGAACTGCAGCCTGTGGGAAAGAATCATGTTGGAGAAGTTTGTGGTGAACTGTCTCCTGTGGGAGGGACCCCATGCTGGAGCAGAGGAAGAGTGTGAGAAGTCCTCCCCCTGAGGAGGAAGGAGTGGCAGAGACAAGGTGTGATGAACTGACTGCAACCTCCATTCCCCATCCCCATGTGCTACTGGATGGGGAGGACGTAGAGAAAATTGGGAGTAAATTTGAGCCTGGGAGGAAGGTGTTTTCTAAGATTTGGGTTTATTTCTCATTAACTTACTCTGATTTGATTGGTAATAAATTAAACTAATTTCCCCAAGTCAAGTCTGATTTGCATGTGACGGTAATTGCTGAATGGTCTCCCTGTCCTTATCTCAACCTACAAAGCTTTTATCTTTTCTCTCCCCTGTCCAGCTGAGAAGGGAATGATAAGCGTGGCTTTGGTGGGCACCTGGCATCCAGCCAGTGTCAACCCACCACACAAAAGCAAGTCATTAAACTCTACTTCAGAAAGCTCAGTATGAAGTAAATGCTAATGTGAAGTATAGCTTTGCTTCACTTGCTAAGAGTGGAACAGGTCTTGCTTTTGCTTGAACATAATCCTTTAATATGCTGCATCTATAAACTGTGGGGAAAAGTCGCATTTGTTCTGTTAGTCAAGTGAGGGACAGTTTAGTTTTCAGTATTTGTTAGAGTAGCATATACATCATTTATGAATATAGTCATCAGGACAACCAAAAGTCTACAAGACAGCCTTTGCAACAGTGAAGTATTTCAGTGTGTCTGAATTCTAATTCTCATTATCTGTCCATCTTCCTTCTAATTCCCATGACATTTAAACAAACTTGTGCTAGGTCTTTCTCTGAAGCTGTTAATATGTCCCAGCTAGCCCTTTTATATCACAAAATATCTGGGGTTTACGGGTTGAAGATGCACAAGCCCAGTCCTGCTAGCCTAATTCAGTAATGCTGTAGAGGTTGAACCTAATAAGGTACTTAATTGCTTCTCACATGCTTGAAATTAAAGAGAAGCTGCTGAATACTCCTACAGTGACTTTTGTGGGTTTATTCTTCACAGGATTCTAGAAGACATATGCTGTTAAACGTCTGCATAAAATAAGTAGCCTTATCTTCTACGTACATAGTCTGACTAATCTATAATATAGCAAGATGCTTGCAAAATAAACCTTGTTTGGAAAGCAAACATCCTATTAATATCTGCTCAGCTGCTACACACTTCCTGTGATATTTAGGGCCAGTTTATTGTTCATCCTACATTGCCTAAGATTATCAGCTGCTTTTTTTTTTTCTTGTAATAGCTTAAAGCTGTTCACCAGCAGTTGCGGGCTTTGACCAGAGCATACTTACCTAGACTGAAAAAGAAAAAAGGGAAGCCTAAAAGGGAGAAAAGTAAGAACAAGGAAAAATCCAAAATAAAAAGCCTGATTCAAAAGAAGAAAAATCTAAAACACAAGAAGAAATCTAAGAAAAAGCTGTCTTTAAACATGTAAGTGTGGGGGACTTGTGTGGGTGTCAAATTATTTTAAACTGCTGTTACTGTAGTATGCTTTTTTCTTGCAGTCAATCAAAGAAAACCATGCAGCAGGTCTTGTTGGCACATAAGTCAGAAGATGAAGATGGTGCCAAGCCTATGAATTATGATGAAAAAAGACAGTTGAGTTTGGACATAAATAAACTTCCTGGAGACAAGCTTGGGAAAGTAGTCCATATAATACAGTCAAGAGAACCTTCACTGAGGAACTCTAACCCTGATGAGATAGAAATAGACTTTGAAACTTTAAAGGCTTCAACACTCAGAGAACTAGAGAGATATGTGGCAAGCTGTTTGAGGAAGAGACCAAGAAAGCAGCGGGGTATGTAGCATAAATGAAGCTTAAAAGAAAAAAACAACACCAAAAAACCCCAAACTACTAGATTTGTTTTGTTTCACATGCAGCTAAAAAAGCAATGAAGTCAAAAGAACAACTTAATTCTGAGAGGAAACAAGAACTAGAGAAGAGACTACTGGATGTCAATGGTCAGCTAAACCCAAAGGAGAACTTCAAGTGTAATGTGACTCTTACTTTCATTCATTTGCAACAGAATTAGCTTAAAGTGGGATTCTGCCCTAGGGCTTATGCATTCTTATGCAGCTGGGGACTTTTTCCTCAGAACAGTCTTAAGCTTCCCATTGCTGATCTTAAGATTCTTCCTATGTTGAATGAGCTGGAGTCACAGCAGCAAATTTGGTCTGTTTGGGTCTTAAACATCTCCTTTGTACCTCATCCTTTACGACAGTGAAGATAATGACTTCAGAGTTTAAGGGAAACCGAACACCTTCTCCCTTATGCTGACATATGAAAACACGGCGGGGGGGGAGGGGGTGTCCTGAAGTCTGTCTTTGTTTGCAATTCATCTTCTGTGGCTTAGACTCAGGAATAGCAAACTCCAGTCATACTTGTTAGACTGCAGCCTCACTAATGCTGTTGTGCTAGCAAAACTTCTGCACCAGTGACAGGTATGCTGTGTTGCCTTAGTCTTAAGGAAGTGACCTAGCAGCATCAATTCAGTTTTTCAGGCAATAATGTGTTTCAATATTGAAGCCAGAAATTCAGTACATCCTTGAGCATATCTATACTCACTGGTAGTTCTTGTGCAGGGACTGAGAACAGGTCAATGGATCTGATGCTACTGTTATAAGTCAAGTTGTTCCTTGTTAAACTAGTGAGTGCTATTATTGCCCTCTATTGGATATTGAATAAGTTCCAATGTAAAACCAGTTAGCTGAAATGATAGAATCAGCCCTGCAAGACCCAGGCTTGCATCTGGCATTAGCTCAGGCAACAGTCTTCCTACCTGGTATGCATGATGGCTTGAAAACATCCTAGAAACAAATGCTTAAAGAAGCAGATGAAATAAATTGCAAAGGATATGGTGCAGGGAGAGGGAGGAGGCAGGCCAGGGAATCTTTACAACCGGCATCTGGCTTGTTTAAAAGGCAGAGCTTAACCTGGCATTTAACAGGCTTGTGTCCAGGGAAACAGGTATCCATGCAGCTTCTTATTTCCAAAGCTTCCATCAGAGCAACACACTTTGAAAAAGCTTTTTGACTGCAAAATCACTATAAACTGAGTTACATCAACCCTGCAGATGCAAAATAGTCATATGGTGGGGAGGTGGCAAAAGATGACAATTCTAGAGTACATATGGCTTGGGAAAGAGGAGAGTAGGCTATAGATAAAGACCTCAGTGTGTAAGACTGTCAGCGCAACAAGCACAGAAACAGACTCTTTAACAACAGGAAAACTTATGAGGGAAAATGGCTTGAATTACATCTCAAGACAGCACACTTTTAACCTACTTTAGGACTGTAAGTTGTGTGGTTACAGCTCTTCTTTGACTATTTCATTCATTCAACTAGCTTGCTGCTGATAAATCTCCCTCCTCTATAAAGGTCTCAAATCCACTGCTGAATAGACAGTGAACAAGGAAATGGCAGAAAATGAGCTGTTACACAGGAGAATAAATCTAACAAGGTTGATCCTAGTCATGTATATGAAGACTGCAGGTTGTTATAAATGCTTTTTTTTTCTGCAGTTGAAAACAATGCTGAGTCCAGTATCGGACCAGGCAGACTGAGCGACAGCAGCAACAGCAGCAGCTCCTCGGACTCTGGCAGCACTACTAGCAGTGATTCTAGCTCCTCAGATAGCAGCGACTCTGAATCGGGTCAGAAAGCTTCCTTTTGTGTTTGTGTAGGCAAAACATCTGCCTTCTCAATTAGCATCTACTGTTTCACATGCTTACCAAGAATTTTTGTTACCCTTGTAGGTTTGTTCCATGCTGCAGCTCAGTTCCAGTGCTATTAAATGAGTGTCTTAATACTGAGCTGGGAGGGTGGGCAGGGAACAACCCCAAACATCCACTTAACTTACCAGTGAAAAACTTTAGGGACCAAAATCAGCTAGCAAGAGGTCTGTGTATCTAACATGGAGACTTCACTATTAGGTTATAGCTTACTCTTATGGTTTTGATTCCTTTTTGAAAGTGTGATTTACTTTATTTTCATCTTCTGGTCTGAAGATGAAGAGTGCCTTACCTTGTGGGCAAGGCTTAGTTCTAATCTGAGGGACAAAAGTGCCAACAAAATTGACTGTAGAGACAAAGTCTACCCTGATGCTT
Source organism: Phaethon lepturus (assembly GCF_000687285.1). NCBI lineage: Eukaryota > Metazoa > Chordata > Aves > Phaethontiformes > Phaethontidae > Phaethon > Phaethon lepturus. The sequence continues at coordinate 47,532 of NW_010555533.1, forward strand.
AAGCTGTCTCAGGTTTGTTCAAGGGACACTACAGTGCTGCAGCATCCAGATATCAGAATGATGTTTCTCTCCATGTACAGAACTCTTCAGTTTTCTAGGACGGAATAGATCTGCCAAACTGGAGGTCTACAGTGTAGATATCTCTGAGGTAACAGTGTAAGGAGAGACAAATGCTCAACCCTTTGCAGTGTGGGGAGGCAAATACAGTGAAGTCATTGATGGCAGCAAGGACCTTGATCCTGCATGAATCTTTGTTGTCTTTTTTATATCTGGGAGAAGTTCTCTAAACACATCAAGCTGAAGTCAAATCATTCAAGGTAATATTCTTTTCAGTGTGAGGCTTGGCTCTGTAGGTACAACTGCAACTCACATCTTGTATGTGTGAATAATGAAACATATGTGGATGACAGACTGATTCTTTTTTTTTCCCCATCCCCCTCTTTCTGCCCACCTCGTTGTATTTACAGTTACGGAAACCTGCTCAAAACAGACTGGAGCCAGGTGGAACTGTCCAACTTCTATGGAAAAGCATAAGGTAAACCGACTGGAATGGATATAACATTTTTGCCCTAAACAAAGTTATCTGTTCAATACAATGGTACTGGAAATGACACAAGTTTATCAGGAAACAATGAATATGGCTTGAATGCTAATTGTTCTGTAGGACTGATTTGCATGGAGGTGTAAAATCTGCTATTTGTTAGAAGTAGCTTATGTATAAGAACTGATATACTGGGAGAACTCCTGAGGCTTTTGCCTCTTACAATTTTTGTGGTAATTCAGTGTTAGGTAAAGGAGAAGGGAAAGAAAAAAACCACACCCTACCCCATCCACTCTACAAAAAAAGGAAAATCCTTTCCAACTTGATCTTTGAGTACATAATTGACCTAACAAACAGTGCAAAGACCACTTAAATATTTTTCTTTATCTATGAATAACCTCGTTTCTATACCTGAAAATAAATTGTATGATATATTAGTTATTTTCAGGATACTTTATATTTCTATAGTGGTATTATGAGCAACAGCAGCTTTATCTAGAAATAATTTTTTAATGCCTCTAAGATCAAATTGCTCTATTCCTGTATATACAGTGGGTGTTAATTCTTGTCAGTGTTAGCTGCCTTTCACAATTTCCCTTGAAGCTACCAGAGATAGACCTCAGATTTCAAAGCAAGATCATAGCCCAGCCTTCATTCTTCTTACAATAGACTTGCTTTCACTTAAAGTGCTTAGCTGGATACAGGAAACTAGGCTGCAATTTTATTATTTGACTATTCCTTCTGCGTCTTCACAAGCAAAGACTGAGGGGAGGAATTATGCAACATCCTGTTTAAAAAGTGCAGCCTCTGCAGTGACAGAATGACAGCAATAAACTTGAGAAAACGCAATACAAGAATTAAGTTTCAGCTTGGTCAGTTATAATAGTCCCTAACTGACTTTCTGAGTAAAAACAAACGTTATGCTTCAAATCCTTGGATTATATCTTGTTCTCGTGGGTTTTGTGTATCTGTCAAATCAAGGCACTGCACTTTACTGCATGGGTTTTGTTATCTAAACCCTTTGAAAATGCTAGATTATCAAGGACTATTGAATCCTATAAAGAGTCGAAATGGGATGGTGGTGGGGAAAGGGGAACAAATGTCTATAAAAACAAAGATTTGGCTATATTAACTACTGCAATCTCATTCTAGAAAATACCGCTGTGTTTACAGAGGACATCCTACAATGCTGTTCTGCAGGCACAGCCTGCATCTCTTACTAGTAGCTTGCAAAGTCGTGGATCATCTGAACTACAGCAGCCACTTCCTAATGTACTGCAGAGGCCTCGGTCTTTACAGAATAGATCACTTAAACCATCAGAACAAAATGCCCAGTCTCCCTCAGGTAACATCTTTATGGCAAGAATCATGGCTATATCTGACTAGTGAGAAAAGAAGGGATGGCAGGACTAATGTTTGTTGCCCAGAAAGCTTGTTTTGGAGGTTATCAAGTGGGTAATAGAGAAAGTTCTTGCAGGATATGAATTATAAAGAGCACGATATAAATGAAAGCGTGGCAGCACTGAGGGTTAGCTAGGGTTTCAGATTACTGGGGCACTTGTGGTTGGGCAGAATAGTATTAAAACACAGGGACATGTTCATGCCTCCCTCTGAGATGGAAAGTTATACCTTAATGAACCTAGGGTTACAGGAAGTGCTGAACACCTTAAGACAGGAATTAGATGCTTAAACCCATCACCACCACTCAAGTTCATGTCTGAAATCCCTATTAGCTGAATTTAACACTTGGTGCCATAGGCCCTCTGAATTTATTACTGTTGTCTAGACATATCTAATATTAAGTTGCTTAGAAACTTGATCCAAGGAGCTATTCTTTTCCCTCGCTCACTTCAAAAAGCCTAACTTCAGACACTTCTGAGTTTTTGGTAAAAGACAGCTTGAGCTGGTAGCTGATTAACTGAGAAACCTATTAAAAACTAATTAAAAGTAACTGTCTCAAATCATGCATCTAGGATACATATCTTCATATCCAGTTAATCCACAGTTATAAACAGTGACCTAATTTTGAGATGTAGGACTGCACTTTGCAGGTTAGGGGAAATCATACACTACTTCTTCCTCAGGTATAATCAAAGCTGTATCTGCTCTGCATGATGCTCCAGACCAGCAAACTCCTCAGAGTACTCCAAGGACAAATCAGTCTTCTGTCACCCAGTGCACACATGCTCTTCCAGAGGTGAATACATGCTTCTCTCCAATGCATTCATTTTAAATAACTTCTTTTAAAGCATGTTCTTACTCCTTTAAATAAGATCTAATATAATATTCCAGGCTTGAATTTGATGCAGTGAAGGCTACTTAAGGTTTATGACAAAAGTTATCTAAAACCCCACTAAGAAAATGATTCTTATCCTTTAAGAGGGCATTAATTCATTGCCTGTTGGCTGCAACACAAAAGGAAAGAGTTTGGCTGATCAATATATATCAAGTTTATAACATACTATGAACACTTTTAAGCTGTACTACTGAAATGAAATAAACTTCAGTAACCCTTGCACACTTACAGATTAAAAGCCCACCCTACCTACAGTTTCACAAAAGAAATGGGCAGCTTATACTGTATGTTCCTGTTTTCTACAAATATCAATCTCATAAGCTCAGTAATACTCTGAAGACTATCTGAAGAGTTTACCCTGGAAAAGCGTGTTGCTTTTTCTTCCTGTTCCTAAAGTTATGGAAACTGGGGCTTTCAGGGTCATAGATGATGTGGAATATTTAGTCACTCTTAACTTCTGTCTTAACATGTTCTTGGAGAGTATCCTGGTTAGAAGGGCTTCTGTGTTAAAGGAAGTTATTGATGCAACTGCAGCACCATGATCTCTTCAATCTTAATATATTTGAAACCATGTTGAGACAGATAGTTAAACATAGCTGCTGTATCCAGGTTTTAATACCTTTTATTTCCTGAAATGGATAGAAACTACCTTGAGTCTGTGAGCATAAGAATATGTCCTGCAAGAAAGGAAGAAAAGCAACTTGCCCTTTCCTTGCATCCACTATCCAAAGGCAGCAAGTAGTATATGTTAAGAGTATAATATATACTGAAGATAATAAGTAGCATATATTATAAGCCTCAGGTTTGTGCAACACATTCCACAGTTCAAGGGGATTACTACACAGTCTTGCACAGAGAAAAGTAAAAGCCAACTTCTATTACGTTGTACCATGTTAAGAGTTAAAGAGCTCGTATCAGTTTCTCATACTCTACCCATTCCATCACTCAGGATCTCAGAGCAGTTCATGTTCCAAATCCAAAGTGTTAATGTAGGAACTTGCTTTGTCTACCATGATATGAACGAAATCTAATTCTTCCCTGGTGTTTACAGAAGCTAGAGCTGCAACAATCTATTGCTCTAAGTTCTAAGTATTTAATCCTGCTGCTGTGTAATAAGAATCCACATGTTTAGCACTTCAGAACATATTTTGAAGTCTAACTTCTCTTCTAGGTATCCAACGCAACTTCCCAGGTTGATGGTACCAACTGGGGTAAACAAGCTGAGAAAAAATTGCATCTAGACAAATCAAATAAACTTCAAAACAAGGCCAGTGAGAGAACTGCTGATTCAATATCCATAAGTCAAGAACAAAGTATGTATTGTCATAATAAAAGCTGTAACTGATATCAGGGGTGCAAAGTTAAAAATGTATATGAACCTGGTTTAAAGAAATAAAATGCTGAACACTTGTACATTAATCAGTTTGCAGAATAATGGGGGGGTGCAGTTTTCCCTTGTTCTTTTTCTTTTTGATTTGCTGCTTATTTTTCTTTAAAAAAAAGTTAAATGGATGCTTGGCTCTTGTTCTGTGTTTAAAATATATAAAGAAAATGACTTTTTGATTTAAGACTTTAGCTTTCTGAGTTTAGTACTAGGGATAAGTCACCCAGTCTTCCAGGAAGTCTTGAGAGAATCGATCCTTCAATCTGTCAAACTTCACTGGCCTTTAAGCTGTCCCCTGCTGAAGCTTCACGGAGCTCTTTTCCTGGGGAAAACTTTGTGTGTATTCTGAGTTACCATCTTTGGCTCTTGGTTACAAGGATCTGGCAGTAAAGCAATGCCAAACAGACTTTTGCCATGGAACAAACTTGAAATTATTACAAGAACACAGGTTCCCTGAAAGCTGCATTCCATATAGAGAAGCATCAGACTTCATACATATTTCAAACTAGTGAATTCTGAGCTGGACACCGAACATTCATGCCGAGAGCCCCTTGTTACCAGACATGACTGTTTTGGTTCCTCCCTTACTGTCTCCTCTCTAGACTACCTGTATAGGCTTGAACAAGGGAGGGAACAAGCTTCTAAAAACTTGGTTAAATGGTATAGCCTTCTCACTCATGAACTCTTTAATTGTTGCCAAATACTAATGCTGGGTATTTGAGTTGTATAAAAGCAACTCTAACAAGGGAGATTTAATTCTCCAAGACGTTCTATTCAGTATTTTCATGGTCTTAACACACCTATCCATATACATACTGGCCCCCTTTGTTTAGGCTTGTAGCAGTTGGAGCTGGTACATGGGTTTTTGAGGCTGCCTAAAACTTCCATTCCTGTCCTGTATACTGCATGACTGTAACTCTCAAGATCGTGGCATTATCTTAATATGCTAAAGGCCTGGGAAAACAAGCAGAAATAAATCAAGCTCACTGTTTTAATATTTGTAGAAAACATAGCCAAAACTACTGGGGAAGCTTGCTCCCTTCCATACTTAATTGTTTACTGCTTAGTCTTTACTCCTCTTAACTTTCTATTCCCAATTCTCACTTAACTTGTACTGTTTCTATCTTTTCCCCTTTTTCAAGGGACAGTTGTGTGGACAGTTGTAGAGGACCTCCTGTGTTTAATACAGGAATTACCCAGTAATGAGACTCTGCCTTTGAGTACAATTGAACCAACTTTATGTTGTATAGCAGAGCTTTTAACACTGTTACATGAGTGTAATTACCTGTCCCCTTCCATAATACAGTGCTGTTGGACTGTTCCTGTGATGATACATGTCCCAGCTGTGCTCCGTGTTATCTTAGCCTTTCCAGTATTAACTCCTGTAGAAAATGGGAAGGAGGTGAAGGAAAATACAGCATTTTGGCTTTTTTTTTTTTTTTTAAAAAACAACAACAACAACTTTGGTAATCTGGAACTGTTGTAGGGCCTGCAATCTATTGATAGAAAGCATGGGGACTGCCCAGTATTATTTGTCTACTTAGATCAAGTCAGGGAAACTCATTTTAGAACTGGATGCTTAAAGCAACTTGTTGAATTTTGTAGAGAATCCCACTGTCTTGGGCATTTCTGTGAGGTTACCTGCATCTCTGAAACAAGAGTTCTTGATTTTTAGACTTGTGACACCTCCGATATGGGTATAGGCTTGGTGTATTGCTGAATTTAGTAGTGGCATGTTAAGAAGCTGAACATAAACTGGTAACCACAAGCTTCCCTTCAGATTAAAAAGCAGTGTCTCCCAATGAGAGGTTCTGTGAAATCTGGCATTGCTGTTAAGTAGCTCTAAAATTGTCTTTTGAGGCCCATGGCTGCAAATACTTTTGATGCAGCCTCATACTCCTGTGTTATATCTACAGGTTTAAGACAGACATGATTATAAATGTAAATTCATCTTAAGTTTGCTTGAGGTAGATCTTCTTGGCAGGTATAACAGGTTGATCAAATTGATCTTTACCCAAAAATGTCTGGCCCCATTGTTATGTGAAGCTCGTGCTTTATTTTGAAGTATTCAGTGCTCAAGACTGTCAAGTTTCTTCTGTGAAGATTCAAGCTGCCTGTATGAGGATAAATGATTGATGGAAGAAAGATGCCACTTGTATTTAGAGGGACATCTTAATTCTCTAGTTACTTAATACACAATATACTCAGGAGAACAAGTCTCTGACAACAGAATTTGATCTAGGTAGACTTTGCTTAACTGGACCTGGAATCCACAAGAATGGAGGTATCAGGATTTGGAATCCTCTTCAATAGGACTTGAGAGACTTCAGAGGTCTTTCACCCTATTTTGTTCTACTGTACAGTTAAAAATTCTCCTGCTCATTTGCCATTATACCATCACAGAGGCAATGCGTGGGGGCATAGGGTAATGGCCAGGCACTGTTCTTGTCTTTTGAAGGCTGTGAGGTCTTTCTGAAGATCCCTTTTATGATAAACTGGCTGAAGGTTTGATGCTTTGCCTTCAGCATTCTATATTCCAACACCCAGAAACTTCATCTGTTGCATAAAAAAAAAACAAACCCAAGCAACACAACCCTCACAACTTATCTTCAGTTTCTTATTTTACTTAATTTACTTCAATACTGAAACATCACAAACCGCAGTAGAGGACCATTGCTGAGTGACATAAAGTATCTGTGTTGTTTATATCTCATTCTAAAATAGTGGCTTTTTCAGAGCCTAGATTTTCATCCCAGAAGCCCTTTAGAAAGGGAATGTAACATAAGCTATACATAAGATTAAAAAAAACCTTACCCTACAATATATGGCTTTTGTTAACCATGTGGTATTCTGGCTGGTCCCTAGTATTACAGCAGTCTATTTTCAGGCTTACTATAATGTAGGAAATTGTACCTGTTCCTGTATTTTAAAAGATTTTTGAAGTCTTAAAACATTTGGGGAAACTGTTTTTCACACAAAATAGTATGGATCTTCTACAGTAACACAGCATATCGGAACTATTAATTTGAAGTTAGTATTGTCAAAATAGCACTTCCACTTTGCCTGTGTAAGTTGGGGTTTTTAGTCTCTCAAGTAATAAAGAGGTAACAGCATGGAATACTCACACATCCCATATGCTACTGGAAATGGGATGACTAGCCCTTACTGGCTGACCTGTTTGCTTTTTTTGTTTTTGTTTTTTTTTAAGTCAAATAGGCTGTAGCGCTTGAGGCAAAATGAATTAAACGAGTTTACATGATGAATGAGGTACTCTTAAATAATACTGGAATCAAAATGGAAGAGGGCTGAGTGGGGAGGGGACAGGAGGTGAGCAACTGGCAAGATGCTGTGTTGAGACTTTCTGACCAAACCTTTTGGGCATTCTGCTGGGACCTCTCCTAGAATTAACCAGGAGTTAACTTCTCATCTGTAGTTGAATTTAACCATTCCTTTCCCTACCTGAAACTGAAGTTCAATTTCGGATTAGGAGATGTCTGGGAGCATTTCTGTCATTATGAACCAAATAATAATGAAAAGAAAAAACTGCAGTGTGAATTCTTAAGTCAGTTTCTAGAATGAGTGAATTTTCGTCACTTAAATTTGAGGAAACATGGTCCATAAAACTAACATGAGTGAAAAACCTTTTTTTATTCTTCCATCAGGTCACTGTACACCTAATTATAAAACTAATGGTAAAAACATGCTAGAGCCAAAATCCAAAATTCTTCCAATAAAGGTAAGTGTTGCTCAAGTCCTATTTGAGGAGAAGAGCTTGAGTGTACTTACTAGGATCAATAATTTCCTGTCCTGGGATCTTCTCTGAAAATCTGGTCTCTTATGATTCAAATACTTAGAGTCTGATAGGTCTTGGGCATTGTTATAATCTGTAGAGTTTTATATCATTTCTAGTGCCAAAAACAAACAAACAAAAATTATCTATGGGCCCTCATAATTTCGGAAAGTAAATAATATAAGCTTAAGTTAAGAATAACCTATCCTTATTGTTATTAAATATATGGCTTATCTCATCTAGTTTTAATATTTAAACTGTTAGTGTTCCTTGATATAATTCTAATATTCAAGCTATTAGTGTGCTTTCCCTTGATGATCCAGTAACAAAAATAAAAGTAGCATGGAATATAGCTTTGGGTACTATTGGAAAAACCTGTTCTGAAACAGGACAATACATTTTTGATAATGTTGTTATAATTGGGAAATAATACGAAGGTTTTTACAAAAATTAAGCAAAATTAACACAATTAGTTAAAATTAACAAAATTAAGCAAAATATTTCCTAGTATACAATAGATTATCTTAAACGGAGGAACAGAGGAATTTTCTTACCTGTTATTTAAATTTTTCTGTGGTAATTGGCCATTTGAAAACATGAAAACAAAACAACTAGTCTAAAAATTGATCATGTTGGCCTCTGGACCTAAAAAGTTTGTATATAGACTGTTGAATTAAAATATTCCTAGGATCCTTCTTTAGGGTCTTAGCTTTCAGAAAGCTATTAACTAACTTATTGAATCTAATGCTGAAAATATGTATTTCCTTCATAAATACATGACCTTCTACTAGAAGCAGTATTTAACAATACTGATTTTATGCTGTTTTATGCTGTGAAGAATATGTCACTGAGGGGATGTGATGGGGAGAAAACACAGGCATTTAAAACAAACAAAACCCACAAACTTAATACAAAACTATTGTTATATAAGGATCAAGTATAGGAATGAGATGGATGTTCTCCATATTAAACTATTACCAATGGACCTTGCATGAGCTCAGTCTTGTGAATTTATGTTTTCTGGAATTAAAAGATAGAGAAGCAGACATAAAGAATTGTGTAAAAATAGCTATAAATGCTAATGATTTTTAGCATCGTGCGAAACAATCTCAAAGTTGATGAGAAGACATATATTTGCACTAATATTCTGCCAAAGTAAGGATGTTTTGTTATAGATATTCCCAAATATCTACAGTCCAGTCAAACAACCTTGTGTTAATGTAAGAACTAAGCAGATAACAGATGATTAGTAGTTGTAAAGTATTTTTGTCTCTTCCATGTTTTCCTTTTTCTAATAACTTCAGGATGCAGGATTTAAGAATATAGATTCCTGGGTAAGCTTATGCAAAACGATGATGCTTCCAGCTCCGATAAAAACATCTGCTGAGAGCTTCAAACAGTTCAAGAAAGCAGCATTAAAGAAGAGGAGTGGGCAAGTGCAGGAGTTAAAAAGGCCTCTGATGCAAGCTGAGAGGGAAGTGCAAAACCTTCCTCAAGAAAAAGAGAGGTCTGTAACCAAACGTTATTCTATTTTTGTTTGTATGCTTCTTTTACATGCAGGGCCTGCAATCTGGATAGTTAAATAATTTTGTGGTCTTCCTGTTTCTAACGAAAAATATTTCAGCCTCAGGCTGCTTAATTGATGCGATACATGCCTCCCATCATGGGTAAGGATACTAAAGTATTGAAGAATGAAAGTCAGCTTTACAAACTGATAATACTATTATTTAAAGTTGTATAATAAATATGGTTGGAATGGGTGCTGTTACAGTTGAAGAAACATATCTGGCTATTGATGGTAACTGTACTGGAGCACTGGCATGATGCTCCACATTTGTGCTCAGGATATCCTATAAGAAAATAAATTTACCAATGCAGGTCTGCAATTCAGTAACGATTGGTTAGAATCCTTGTGGAATCTGCCATATACCTGGTTACTACTTGATCAGTCAAAGAGAATGGACAATCAGGTACTTTTGAATTAATAAAGACTTTAAGTATGCGTTGCCTACCCTCCAAAAGTTTGGTACCAGGTGGCTTAGTTATTCATGAACCAGTGGTTTGGATTAGGTAATTGCCATGTGTCAGATGAAGGGGAGGGAGCTGTACTACTCTAAGCACAACTGCACACCCAAAATGCACAAAGTGGCTTTTTCCCTTGCAATTCAGTATCACTTCAGCAGTGAATTAAATTTCTCAGGTTGGTTTGGTTTTTTTTTTGGTCCCCTGGAGCACTCAATTCCTCTCGTCATAACCAGAATTCACACCTGTCCTCAGTATCTTACTTTCCTGTATCTGTAGCCAGGAAAATCCCCATCTTACTGCTATGCTAAGGGGAAGCAGGATAATCTAGTCTTCGAGAACCTGGTGTTAACATACCTAAAGGAATGCCCGTGTGCACCACTTCAGACAGCAGAATTCTTTGCATTGCTGTAGAGAATGATATTCAATAAGCTATTGCTGTAGTATTCTTCCCTAGTTGTTTGCAGCCACTGTTTTAATGAGTGCCCACATATGTATCCTAGTCTGAGGTCTATTATTATGCTGAGTGGAATAATTGACTGCCTACTAATTAGTGCATTGCAATAATATCTTAGATTGCTGTTTGCTACCTTTTTGAAACTCTGCTTTCTGTAATATTTCCCTGTTCAGTAGTCTTGATTTATTTTTTTCTTGCCTTTTTGGCTCTGTGAAAAATAAGTCTGAGGCGGTTCCTAAATTCTTCTGCTCCTGCCCATTGCTCGCTGAATTAAAGTAGGTCACTTGTTTGGAGTGTATTATTTTAACAAACAGAGCATTTGAGAGACTTAAGAGTACACTTCATGTTTGGAACATACAGTAAACAGTCGAGGCACCTTCAGCTACTACAGGTTTCCACGAGGAAGAAACTGGGTATGTAGCTCTATGGAATAAGACATTACAGATGCTTGCCTAAAGTTAGCAAAATCTAACTCAAATTTAACTACTTCAAGAGGAAGAAGGTAGAAGCAAAAATTCACAGTCCAAGAAAGTTACAGAAGCTTTAAGTGTGTGTGCCTGACAAAGAAAGTACATGTAAGCTTTGTGTAGCATGTATATAGCTCCTGTGCGCATATAGAATGAAAATGGAACACAGGAAACCTTATCCTACTCCTGCCCAACAACTGCATGCATGTACCTCTTGTGAAGGGATATTGCTATGGATCAACATGTGAAACAGAAACAATCATTTGAGAGCATGCCCTGATTTAAGTTAGGTTGCAAAGGCTTGTTATGAAGAAAAAGAAGAAACAACTTTTATCCTGTGCCAATCTCTTCTGCTTTCTTGAAAGGGGCCATAAAGGCACAGCACTGGATGCCATGGCAATGACAGACTGCGAGCCCCAAAAAGAGCAAAAGAGCAAAAAACTGCCTGAAGCTCAACAACATACTCTTGTTCAAGACCGTAACTTGGCTAGAAAAATGGAACAAGAACGCAGGAGGAGAGAAGCAGTAAGTTGCTGACTCTTGCCAGCTCATTTTGTTTCACCTTTAGTAGAGAATGAAAAATATTAGCTCAGGTCCTTATTTTAAAAGGCCTGAATGATTGAAAACAATAGAGCTATGCTACCTGAAGAGCTAGTCCAGAAAATTAAATAGGAAACTCAAAGTAGGTCTTCAAGTGGTGAAATATGAAAAACTATCTGCTTGGTCCCATAAGCTTAGAATAATGGCATGGTAAAATAAGATTTTAAATAGGAGTGCCTGCCCTTTGAACAACTTCAAACCTCAAGTCTTGCAAGTGGTCTATCCTCTTTAATGTATGCCATGTCAACAAAAGTGTTAGTCATACTGTTCTGGTCTGAAATATCAAAACTGAGCCTTTTAAAAACTAACTTACTGGTCTTATTAGTGTAGGTAACAAATGTCTTTTAATTGCTATTATTTTTTTAAATTACACATTTTAAAAATAATTCGTAATATTGTACCATGAAATGTAAGAACTGCAGTGTGAGACCATGCTAGATTCAGATATGGTCTACTGAAGCTTTCATCCTGTTCAGCTCTTTACAAAGAGGACTTCAACAACATGCTTCGTTGTTACAAACTTTGCTTTGTTATTACAAACTTTGTAATAACAGATGAAGCACACACTTTTGGGGAAGAAGCTTTTTAGTTTTATCTTAAATCTTTATTAAACATTTGACCTGCATAGTGTTAATTAATGTCTGACTGCTCTGAAAATACACTAATTTGCTTTCTTGCAGATGGCTTGTACCATTGATATGAATCTGCAGAGTGATATTATGGCATCTTTTGAAGAGTATCTCGAGTGAAATCTGTATATAGAACTTAATTTCAACACTACTACAAACTGTACAACTTTGAAAATGTACTAGTTACAAGCTTAAATGTTAAGACTACTTTAAAGAGCATGTAAGCTCCTCTAAAATGCTTAATTTTAAAAGCTTGTTCATCGACACTTGAAGCATCACAAGATCTTTTTGCTGCTTTTTTACAATATATGTAGTCTGCTACACAGTGGAATGTACTTATTCTTTTGATTACAGTTTTATTTGTTGTGCATATATATGATAAAACATCAACTTCTTCATTTTTTCTCTTTTTTTTAATCAATTTTTTTTCAGAAGCACTTGGGAATCTGTTATACTGACCATAGCCAAATTCCTGTGTTTGACTGTATTAAGTCATAGCATACTAAATAAGCACCCATAGAAACTACTTTAAACCAAGGTCTTGTCAATTATGCAACTGCTATTAAAACAATCACTTTACTATGACACACTTGCACAGAATCGGAACTGAGAAAAAAGACCTCTATAATAGTGATAATTTCTAAAGGATGTGTAACATCATTTGTAATCGTAAAGAAGCATTTCCTGGAACCCTGTAATTTCAGCAGCAAATCCTGTATACTTGCACATCTTTTAAGGCCAGATGTGTTGGTCTTCTGTTTAATGTGTTTTATGTTAACATAACATTTGGATAAGGGTGCAAGCATGTTTGCCAGACGGTTCTGGTTTTTCACAGAAAGAAATTATCTAAAACATCCCACTTCTGGCTCCAGTTTGAAAGGCTTTCTGATTAATGCAAGGTTCTATTAATGTTGGGATACTTGTCTGAAGTAGAAACTAGAGTGTAAAAACCCTACATTCTTGTTGATTACATATAGCTATCTCAAATTAAGCATAGGACATTGCTTTATAGAATTCATACCAAAACACAACGTGTATTATAGGTATGTTGGGTGAAAGGGGCCCCCTCGAAATAATCTATTTCAGTGGTCTCCAAACCTTTTTCATTATGGACCCCATCAGTAAAAAATTTTAAGCCTGCATCCCCAAGACATGTATATTTGTTCATTTATAAATTATATACATGTTCTACTGTACTCTAATATATTATGCACATTATAAAAATACTCAAAAAGAAAAAATAAAAATATTTTAAATAGTATTTTTTTAATTTTGCATAGTTATGTTTGTTTTGCAATTTAAAAATTTGTTTTGTATTAAGTATTTTCTTCTCACACTCCACTTTGGAGACCACTGATCTAGTTGAACCTCCCCTTCAAATCTCTCTCTCCCTATGGAGACCTCTGTTCTGTTGAGTTCCTGTATCAAAGTTGGAAGTAAAGTTAACACTGCCAGGGTTGTGGCAAGGGTCTGCCACAGACCACCCAACTGAGTGGACAATACTTTCCACAAATAACTGAGTTTTCAGATAAAGGAAATAAATTGCATCTAAAGTCATAAATAATAGCTAAAGCATGCCTAAAAATGGTAGCCTGATATTTCAGGTAGCAGGCTGATGAGCTAGTGCTAGCTCCAAAATGCCTGTTCTGCAATAAAATACTGCTCTTTATCTTCTACTTCTGCCATTGCTGGGATGGTAGTATTTCATTCAAGAACAGAAAGTGTATATTGACAAATGCTCAGATGAGGGTATCACCTCTTGAAATGTTTAGGGAAGTCCTCTTACATGAGGCTTGCCTGGATGCATGCTCAAGTGTATGCTGCTTGGGAGATTCGAGTACTTGGCTAGGAAGGGAATTTTGGGTGAATGATGGGTCATAATGTCAAGTGGTGCTATTAGGATGTCTTGTTTCACATCCACATCAAAAGTGGTTTAGGCCTGCCTTCATTTGTAGTTTATACATGATTAATAGCTATTTGTCCTACAATAAAATATTACAGTTCACATTTAGGAGTCCCTACCTTGCTGTCATCTGGGCATACTTTCTGACTGGGTTAATGTAAGCTCAAGATCTCTTGTTTTGTTAATAGGAGGTGATGGAAGGAAGGTCAAGAATTTATTTTCTGCACTTTATCCATTCTATACAACCATACGTGTGTTGCTAACAGTATGAGCTGGTACTTTTGCCCCTTCACAAACTAATTCCAGCTTCCATGGCTCAATATAGAGCCATGATGACTTAAAGTCACAATGTCAGTGCTGCTAACGCTAATCTGATAAACCCTTTATTTGCAACCTACAAGTCAGCAAAAGAGGATAATCAGTTCCTGCCTCCAGACAGAAGGCTGAGTTCAGAGGAAAGGGAGATGGCCTCCAAGCAGAAGTGAGTACCAAGCCTATAGTGATTGTGTTTACCCAAAGCTGTCACCATGCTCAAGCAAGCAGGAATACCACTTGTGCAGATACAGCCTGCAAACAAAAAGTTGCTTAAACAGACTAAGTGTTGCTAGTTACCTAACAGTTAAAAATGTGTACTAAGTTCTATTATGCTGTTACGTTACCTTGATCATTTGTGAAAACAGCTGCACCAATGTCTAATTTTTATACTTGTGTCTACACTAGTAGACTGCATCTACATGTAAATGAAGGGTAAGATAGTTAAAAGCTTTTAAAAGTTCCTCTGTCACTAATAGAACATGTTAAATTTTTTACTATTACTAGGAGTTGGTCAGGCTGGAGGCAAAGTCAGTGACATGCAAAGTTGTCCTCTTTTGTCTATGAGAAATGGGCTTAGTTGAACTGACAAAAGATAAGCAGGCAGATGGCACACCATGGAGGGCAAAGTACGCAAGACAATCTGCCCTGGGGAGGGTTTGGCTTGGCACCTGTTAGAACAGTAATTTAGAGCAGAAGATGAGAAAATCAAAATATAAGGATGACAGAAAAAGAATTGTTGGGGTTCTCAATGTTTCTTATTCATATTTGCTACTAGTTGGTATGAGTTATATAGAAGATTCTAAGCTTCCTTCTGCAAAATGCTGGAAAACGTGGGGAAGCTATTTGCCTTGTACAAACGGGTTTGTCACATGTATGTAGATAGTGTGGTCCTGGAGTACAAAGAAAGTGCTCCTTAACAAAAGAGGAATCCTACTGCTTCCTTGGCAAACAGGACCGCTAAGGTAGTGCAGCTGGAGGTTCCCAGAAATGCTGAGCCAGGGTGTGCTGCACATTTCACTGTGCAAAAGCTACTCAGAACTGCTAGGTCCCCAGCACTGTCTTCTTCGCAGCTCTGATACTGGATCTGTATCTAATATTGGAAGATGACATAGCTAAACTCTGTAGGCTATTGCAAAAGATTTGTATCAAGAAGTTTGATGCAAAACTACCTAGGTAGTTAGTGGTGTATAAATAGACTTAATTCTATTCTTGTGAAAAAATTAGCTCTACAATCTGTACAACATGGCACAGCTTGGCCAAATACCTGCTTGTAATAAGGCACGTCACAGATCCATCCTTAATTCTTCTTATATTCTAGATGGTTACTATCATTTTGTGAATACTGTGCCTAACCTATTGCTGGACTTCCATCAACCTTTCTTTAGAGGTAAGTGGAAGCTTGTGGTCAACTCCAGGATTTCCAATCTTGGTTTTCCAATTCTTCTTAGGGGATGTTTTCTACCAGTTCATTCTGATTACTGGTTTATTAAGGAATTTGATGGCTACTGTGATATAAACAACAACATTGCTTCCTTTGCTCCTGCCAAATTTTCTAACTTATCTAACTGGGTCACTGGTTTACTGAGGTGCACTTCAGTTGCAGCTAGCCTGATACTGAGAAGCTGCGAAGGCTTCTTCCCTACAAAAGGGTTATTAGCACAGAGTCAGATGCATAAAAAATTAGCTTTCTGCTAATCCTAGGGTTGGTGGTATGAGTAATCTGAGCATGAAGGGAAGGCTCAGACTTGGTAGGCATGATTCATATAATCCTACTGGAGTCTGCAGCGGTTAGTGTCTTAACTGAATCATCAGCTTCTGATATTGTTCCCTCTCTTCTTGCCCAAGAGAAGGAAGGAGCCTTATACAACCTGGCACCTTTTTCCACAGCAGTCTGATAAAGCGCCTGACCTTGGGTTTGTAGGGCTCACACTGAGACAATGAGCAGTGATCATGAACAGCATGATTCAGCGTTGTCAGCTGATGCAGGGTGCTGATATTTCATTGGTGTTATTGATAAGAGGAAGCTAGGTAGCTTTTTACAGCTACTTGAAGATGTGATCTTTAGCAGTAAAAAATAAACTCAGGTTATGGTTTTGTGTCTTATTTAAACTTTTAAACGCACGAAAATGCACTAATAGGCAATTCTTTACAACATTCCTTTTTGCTGCTTAAGTTTTTATTTGATTTTTAAAAAAAGAAAAATTCTGAAGTGGTTGAAACCAGCATTAATTCCGTCACTGCCTTCAGTGGGATTAGGATTCAAAATCAGTATCTATATTTGTAAGTCTGAATTTAGAACAAGCATTTGGTGTGTTACAGACAAAAATTGTCGACAAGCTGTTCTATGCATAGTGAAAAATTATATATATTCCATCTGTATACATGCTTATCTAAGTTGTTTTTTTTTAAAGTAGTTTATTAAATTACATATCTTAGAGTTAACAGATGCAATGGTGTCTTTGTACCAGCTTCTACTTGCACTGCTGGACAGAGCCAAAAAAAATTATTGGAAGTTAAGTTCTAATCCTCCAAACCAACCAGGACCAATAAGAAATTTTGGTCATCGTCACATTCAAGTAAAATTTGGCAAAATTTTCCCCTTAAAAGGCAGGCAGTTGCACACAGGCCTACATTATTAGCTGTGACTCTCATGTGGCCTCTACAAGTCTTGAACCTGCCTGTATCCGCTAGTCTGAGAAGCAAGGGGTTTAGATCAAGGAGTAAAGGTCAGCAGGCTCTGCAGTGAGTTGGATCAGGACTTGTCAGGATTTGACATGCTAGCTCAGTTCTACTTACCTACTTAGGCAACAGCCACTATGTCTACAGTCCATTATCTCATGAAGTAATAAACTGTAATTTTTCATAACTTGCATTTTTATAACATGTGAAATCAATCGCTAAATATAGCTATGCTTTTTCTTATAATTTTGGATTTGATCCATTCTGATTCTAAGTTACCCTTTATCCTGCAGATCAGCAGTTTAATACAAGAGGGGTGCTGACTGGAGCCTTTCTTCTTAGCCCAGCATCTATGGCCTGATATGTTACTGTGGCTCTTCAGCTTGTGCACATATCAACTACCTAATTTTACAACTAATGGACAAGCATGAGATTTCTCAGCTTCCAATGTCAGCCTTGGGTGTCTGAGATATCAGTACTGAATTAACTCTCTTGGAACAGAATTAGTGATGATGATCCAACCTCTTCCTCTAGCCAATTTCTCTGTTAGAATAAGTTAAATTTTAAAAATTATAATTTTTGGTGCTGGAGCTCAGAATTTGCACCTTTTTAAGAAATATTCATAGTAATAGCACGTAATAACTAAAATTGTAATATAGTTACAAAATCACCTTTAGAGGGGTAACAGTGAAGCAGCGGTGATAGAATGTTCAGCCTTGAAAAATACTAAATTGCAACCGTACAGCCACGTACCTATACGCTTCCTTTCACGCGTGAACAGGGTACGTGCGACCCAGTACGCGATCAGAGCGGCACCGCAGCCGCCCGCAAGGACCTCCGGCAGGCACCGGAGGCGGGCTGCCCCGGGCGCGCTGCTCGCCACGGCGTTTCGAGCG
>NW_010555534.1:0-17784 GCF_000687285.1 Phaethon lepturus
TCAGGGTCCTGACTTTACTCTTTTCTTGCCCTCTATCCCTCAGGACTGCGAACTCCATCAGTGCATGATCAGTGCAGCCCAGTCTGCCTCCAATCTTGACATCACTAATTAGCTCACATGCACTGGTGACCAACAGGTCCAGTATGGCATCCCCTCTGGTAGGACTGTCTATTACCTGGCATAGGAAGTTATCCTCCATGCAGTCCATGTGTCTTCTGGATTTCCTACAGCTCGCTCTGGTACTTTTCCAGCAGATGTCGGGGGAGTTGAAGTCCCCCAGCAGGAAGACCTGTAGCTGGAGTGAGAAGGTTTCATTGATAGACTCCCCTTGACTGGGCGGACTGTAGTAGACACAAAACACAAGGTTCCCTTTGCTGCCTTAGTCCCTGATTCTTACCCATAAGCTTTCGACCTGCTCGTGACTATTCCTCAGAGACAGTTCTTCCCACTCTATCCATTTCTTGACGTAGAGGGCAATACCTCTGCCCTTCCTTCCTTGCCTGTCCCTTCTGAACAGCCTGTAGCCATTGATGGCCACACTCCAGTTGTGGAATTCATCCCACCAAGTTTCAGTAATGGCAACCAGGTCATAGCTTTCTAGCAGCACAGTGGCTACTAGCTCCTCCTGTTTGTTGCCCATGCTGTGTGCATTGGTGTGGAGGCACTTCAGCTGGGCTGTCGAATGTGTCAGCCTCTTAGAGGAACCTCCTCTAGTTCCTCTGAGGTCTTTTCTCTGGTGCAACAGGCTGAGGGGCCTCACTAGCACCCCATCCCTCTAACCTTGGTGTGTCATCCCACAGCTTGTCATGGGTGAGCCTGATATTATCCCCCTCCCCATTTGAGTCTAGTTTAAAGCCCTGTCAATAAGCCCTGCTAGCTTGTGAGCAAAGACCCTCTTCCCTCTTTGAGAAAGGTTAATCCCATCTGATGCCAGCAAGCCAGGTACTGTGTAGGCGATGTAGCATTAGTTACCTGACTGAAGTCCTTAATTGCTGCTCTTTTGATTACAAGAACGTTCTCTCCTTTCTTTGTAAGAATGTGTTTTTAGTTTGGGATTTGGTGAGGTTTTGGGACTGTGGTGGTGGTGTTGTGGGGTTTTGTGTTTTGGCTTTTTGACAGCTAGTAAATCTGTGTGGTAAATATTTCTGTAGCTTGACAGATACATTCTTTTTGTGCTGTTTGCTCCTTATTTTTAATTTTTTTTTAACCTTAGAAGAAAATTTTAATTATCTGAATTTGATTCTGTTCCATTACCTATTTATGGACACTGTTGAACTGTTCATACCACAATAGACAGCTAAGATTATCAAATAAGTGCCAACCCTCAGTATATAGTGTTAAATGTAACATGGTAGATTTTTGCAAAGGGAAATCACTGGTGTATGTGTTCTACAGATTGCTCTTCATGCTTGTTTTAAGATTTTCATTGAAATATCAAATACTATATGCCGCTCAGTATGCGATCTGACGTACTACCATCCTTGTAACACATTTTAAAATGTGTGGTGAAAAGAATAATGCTGTGGTGTATAATTGTAGCGTATTGTTTATTTATTTTTTGTAGGTTTTGAAGTACATTGGCTAAGTAAAATAGAAGTAGGCAAGTCGCACAAGTTCTTTCCTGTTCCTCATGAACATTGAAAATGTTGCCTGTTTTTTTACTTTATTAACTATATAGGCAGTCATTTTTAAGAGAGGATGGGGCAGGAGAGGAAAGTAGTGGAAGTACAGCATCTTTTGTACGTTTTTCATAGGTTTACCATTTGCTATCCTTGTCTACAAGGTACTGAGCATCTTCCAGTGTTGGCTGAATGTACTCAGCAGCCCCTGTAAGGTGCTTGGTCTCTCACAGACTGTAGCCTCTGCTTTCTTTTGTGTTTTGGCAAAAGAATAGGAAATAATGTTACAGATAGTGTCTGGTTTCCTCTTCTTACTATGTTTACAATTTGGTATAAGCTGGCGAAAAAAAAGATAATGCTGTTACTCTAGCCCAACAGTAATAAGGAATTATTATCAAGCGATTGTCATAGCACAGATTGACCTCTAAATTATGTATACAAGATGCTTGATGCATTATGTACCTTCACAGTCACTGCTATATTTTTGTTAATTCTAGTAACATCGGTTTAAAATCAAAAAAGGTCTTTCATGTGTAACATATACTTATGTCATTGTTTTCTTGATATCTTTTAAACTTCAAATTGTTAAAAAAAAATACAGCTACAAGTTATTTTCTTAAAAGAAAGTTATAATTGCTTTTTTTGTTATGATTTAAGTTATGAAATTTTTTCCAAGTTGTTTTGAGTCATAAATACTGTAAAATATGTCAGGCTATCACTGAAGCTGAATTATAAGATACATCAACAATTAAATAACATTGCAATGAAGTTTGTCTGATAAAATATAGTCAAGTTATTAACCATGTACAACTGGGATCTCTGCTAACCGCAGTATGTTGATTTTTATTCACATAAAATTTTTATATACAGTTCAAATGCATTTTTAATATGTTATTTAAAAGACAAATATGAAATAGTCATGAAAATGTGTGCACAGACAGATTTTGATAATGGGTGAAATGTTGCTTACAGAAGAGGTGGCTGGCTGCGGAATAACTCCAATAGAGATATTCATTACCTGTCTTCACTGACATTAGAATTCAGGCTTTTACCTGGTGTGAGACAGTCTCTTTCATGTATTCCTATTAAAAAACAAACAAACCAGAACACAGAAAAAAGAAACAAAGGAAACAAAATCTTTAACTGGCTTTTTGTGAGACCTTGTCCACCTGCAGGATGGGCTGGATTCATACAACGCTTTCCCTTGGAGTTTTGATTAGGCCATAGGATGCTTTGTTTCTGACTCTCATACTTGTGTTTGAGAGAAGCTCTTTCTCCATCAGGGAAAACCACAGGAAGAATTGGAAACCCCAGAGATGACAGAGCCTCATAGCTACAAACGGCTATGGGTTATGGGGCATTTCCCCAAATACACATCAGTGTTCTGGAGACACTGCAAGGATTCATCCGAGGGAAGTCAGTAAATGTTGGTACTCATGCAGGTACTGGTTATGATGACCAACAGGCCAGTCAGGGCTAGTTTCTGAAAGCTGAAAAAGCAAAGCTGAAAAAGCAAAGCATGCATTAAGAGCTTCTGGAGGTTTAAATAGAAATGTTAGAGTTCCCTTTTTTATTCCACTTCTGACTTCCAAAAATATCCCAACCCAGTAATGTAACACATCACAGTTTTCAGGAGTACTGTTTGCTTTAAAAGGCATTCAGACGGTTTGGAAAGAAAATATGAGGCCTAGATGGAGCCACCTTTAAGGACTGAGCAATTGGACAGCCTCAAATTCCTAGCACAGTGTAGTAGGGGCTAAGTTATAGCAAAATGGAAGTACATACAGACACTGAAACTTTATACGCATCACCTAGCAATGTAAATACTTCAATAAGTTGGATGGTTGTTCATGGGAAGGGAAAAAATGTGCCTCTGTGTGTTTAGTTGAAAATACTTGTATAGCAGTTTTGCTTTTTCATAAAACTTTTTCTCCTTTAGTAGACTAAGTGCTTTGGAAGGATATACAAGCTTCATTTAACTTAATATCTCAGACAGCAAGACTGAGGCAGTGACAGTTTCAATGACCAGCAAATCTTTTCTCTGCTACTGAAAGCAGACATACAAGACACATCTTGCAAGCAGTTGTATTTAATTCCAAAATGCTGTAAATGTCTTAAAATATCCGATGATTTCAGGGGGGGGAAAAAAAAACCCTCCATTTTGATGGCTTTGAGATCCTGTATTAACTGCTCTTTGACACAGCAACAATGCCAGCATCATAGGAATGCAGCAACTTCCATACCAGTACAATATCTTGCTGTCTTATTTTTATATTTTTGTTTTTTCTTTCAGCTCCTACGGCACCTTTCTTCAACAAACCATTAACTTTCATACAATCTTATAAGGCTTTCCTGTTGGCTTGCTTCTACCTCTCATAATATGCAGAAACAATAAACTGAATCTGAAACAATTTTTGTGTGCTACCTTTCATAAAAGAGCAAAGCAATGTTTATATTCAAATAGAAAATATTGAAAAAGTAGATTGAAAGGCATAATTGTCAAAAGAGACAAATTCTTCTTTTGCCTGTTTCCCAATAGCGTCGTTAACATTTTGAACTTAGCTCTTGCCAATACTGTAAATTAGCTACTGTCATCTGTATTACCAAAATTATGGAAGACAACATGTTGTGATACGGTAGCTTTACAAGAATAAGGAACATTTTAGAACTTTACATAGTATCACCTAGATTTCATATTATCTATCTATAATTTTTTTATTGCTTTGTGTATATCCTTAAAAAGTGTTTAATTTTAAAATATAATTGGATTTGATTCTGACTAAATAGGCACAGCAGAATAAAAAGAGACTCTGTTTTTAGTTCCATTAAATTGAAGGAATAGAATAGATCCTTCCACAACTGAGGGATATAATTCAGCTCCCTGTTTATCTGGAAAATTTATTTTTAAAGAAAGGAAAAAAAAAAAAAGAAAACAAATAAACCAGGACCTGTAGAAAATTAGCTTCCAATACTTCTTAGGTTTTGGTCTGTTTTGTTTTTCCTGCAATAAATTGCCATTTTTGTAGAGCTTTGTTTGGTAAAGTTTGATTTGGCAACTTAGTTTGAGACAGATTGGAGTGGATTAGATTGTTTTTTATGAACTTTTTCTGAGTTTGTCCCCAAATCCATATTAAGACAGAGTAAGGTAATAGAAGATTGAATGAAGTTATATATAGGAGAGAGGAAAAAAAACCACAACCAAAAATAAGAAGAAAAAAATCACACACAAAAAATAGCTCTCCAACCAGGAGGCATGCTAGAATAAAACAGACCAAGTAGATCAGAGCTGTTACAAGCTATATCAAACAATCAAACCAATATCAAATTTTCTTCCCACTTGCAAGGTTTTTGCTAGCGTAGTCTGTCCAGGGCACTGCACTTCCAGTGCAGAAGTGAACCAGCTGGAGAAGGTCTAGAAGAAAGTAAAAATAGACAAAGTTCTTGGGTTTTAAACTCCCTGAGAAAAGACTGAAAGAATTGGAAACCCTAAAAATCTGTATAAAGTAAAAATGAAGGGGAAGAATATAAGTCTCAAAATAAATCAAAAGTATGTTAGCACTCTATGCTTTGTATGGATGTTTTGTGTCAATGTGTTTTAGGAAAAAAAAAATAGAAAAAGAAGTAGGATTTCTCATGTTGTAGAAATTATGTTTAAATCTATGAAAAATCAGCTAAAAGCTGGCCCATTCAGGTGGAAGGGGAAGAAGGGACAGGTTTCTTTGTGGGTTCTATTTGCAGTGACGTGGATTTATTGTGAGCAATATCTGTTGTGTTATGTATCTTTCTGATATGCCAGTGCTATGATGCACAGATATTTGGAAGAAACTTCATCTGCACTGGGCACAGCCCTTTTGAGTTTATTCCATCGCTTGGCCATATAGACTCTTAGAATTTGTGTCTATAAACTCTCTCATAACTGGATCTCCATAGGATTCCATCATTTTTCTCCATCCTATTTGTGATCAGTTCTCTTTAACTATCCTGTGTTCTAACCTTGATCCCGTGTCAGATGTACAGTCCTACTCAAAAAGTAGCTTCATTCGAAATAGGACCATTAATAATTGTATTGCTGACCAGTATCAAATTTGTGAATTAGAAGATCAAGTTAACCTAGCAGAATAATTTATCTTTCTCTTTTACTTCTAACGGCTCAGGCTCTCTGAGGAGGTGTGCCCTTTGTTTATACCTCTTACTTTCGAGTTCTGTTCTCAGTAAAGCATGTAAAAATCTATTACCTTTTCAGAGGTTGCTTCATCATTCCCTCCATCCAATTTAAATTAATGCTGTGTTCAGATCATCAGTCCTTCCTCAAGCTCATAAAGGGGAGAGAATAGAAATTTAAAATTATTACAAGCCAGACTATTCATGGTTCTAACATCTTTTAAGTCCTTTTGTATAATTACATGGGAAGTATGGACACTTAGGAGAAGCCAGATCATTTAACGTGATCAGAACAGAAACTACTCATTGCATGTTGGTTTTATAGGAAACCCATTATCTAGAAGTTTGCTTTACATCATTGATGTTTAATGTCTGTTTCAGTAAATAAGTTTTTAAAATACTGATATTTAGATACATAACATGATATATTAAAAAATTTTATCTGTCAGTAGTTTTGAATCAAATACTTATTAAAATCCCATCTTCCAGAGTGCTTCTATGAGCCTTGTGATGAAAAATGGAAAAAATCCTCACTTGCATCCTTTTTATCTGTATACAAGACACTTTTTAATTTAATGTCACTGCAGAAATTCACAAATTTAACTGACTGACAGCACTAATATTAATTCCAGATTATTATAATGTGTTTATTGTATTTGCTGAAGTACACGCTGTCGAAAAATACTTGAGCAGTGATCAGTGGGTGGATATAAATGGGATGATAACAGAGAAAAGTTAATGGGCCAGTGTGAAAAAAAAAATTTGTTGCCAGTAAATTATTGTATTGTAATTTAAACTACATTATAATTAGAAAGTAATAAAAAAAAATACTGTATAACTCATAGAACCATGATTTTCCCCAGATACATATCTTCAAAGTAGGCTAGGAAGAACAATGGTATTCCACATAAGAATTTGAGTCAGTTTAACTCATCCATGCATTAGTCCACCAAAACTTCCAATATAACAGTGAATAACACTTGAATATATCTGTCCGTGTGCTTAGCCTTACCAACATTTCATGTTCACTAGCAGCCAAGCCTTTGGTCAAGTTCTGAGACGTGCTGCAAATCCCTGGGGAGAAAAATACCTGAGGAGACATTTGGCTTACAATAAACATTTACAGAAAACTGCGATTTATTGAACTCCTGTTGCATTATTCTGAATTTATTTTGAAGAATTAAACACAAAATATTAGAAAAAATAATTGATAAACACGTAAAAAAGAGAATAAAAGGTTAATATGATCCAGCTACAGGTCTGACAAGTGGTCTAACTAGCAGATCATTGCTTTTAGGTAGGTTTCTACTAAAATGTAAACAAAAATAAAGCCATAGGAAGCTGTGTTTACCTGCAAAACCAAAAGGGTCTGATGACTCACTATGGTGGGCTGTGGCTACCATTTTAGTGTTACTTTCTCTAACGTGAGGTATAAATGTTCCTCTTAATCCTTATTGTCAGGCATGAATATTCTAGTTCTGAGTGTCTTAGCAGTTGTCATTGTTACCAAGCCTTAGCTCTTGTCTAATAGATTTATTCCTATTTTGTCATTGTTTAATAGAGATATTCTAATATGTCACCTATCATCAAATTATTTGGGTATATAAACTTCTTTTCACATAAGTATAGAAATTCCTCTGTTAGATGTAGCTGGAAACTACTATTCATCTATGGACCAAACTACAGCTGTCAGATAGACGCATACACTGCTGGTGCTGTGTCAGCAGACAAAATGCTTCCTAGAAAGGAAATTAAACTACTGTGCTGTCAGAGCAAGGACTGCTGGTATGGCACATGTTCCTCTAGCCTTATGGCTTCTTTGCCAAAAGCCCTAACCTTTCTGTGCTCTTGTGTTCTTTCTAAAGAAGCCACGGTGCTATGTGAGGAGCTCATTAGCGTCCATAAAGCTCGG
Organism: Phaethon lepturus; assembly: GCF_000687285.1. NCBI lineage: Eukaryota > Metazoa > Chordata > Aves > Phaethontiformes > Phaethontidae > Phaethon > Phaethon lepturus. The sequence continues at coordinate 7,693 of NW_010555534.1, forward strand.
AAGGAAAGCTAAGGAGATTTAAGTATTTTTATCCTTTCACATCAGAACAAGGACCAACACTTATGGATTGACTCTGTGGAAAACAGAAAACAAATAGCTCCATTGAATATAATTACTACGATTAAGTTATAGTATACATGTGGAATACGGCAGACCTAAAATTAAGTAATTTATGTGTCCATTTCCCAGATGAGGATTTGGATTCCTTAGCAGCTGAAGGACTACAGATAATTCTTTTGAAGCCCCTACTTTGACTGTATTTAAATAAATGACTGATCTTACTGACACTGCTGGAAAGAAGCAGAAAATTCTTGGTCTGAAAAACAGAATTTCATTGAAATCATTGCTGTTCTGTGGAAAACTTTGGTGCAAAGATGTTTCTTGAAGATCTTGGTCCAAAAAAAAGTTTTAATAGACTCTAATGCATAAACCATACATTATAAGTAGAAAATTCACACAAAGCTTTCAAAAAAGCTACAAAAATATGGAAGGAAACAAGAGGATAGGAATGTTTTATTCCTGAAAGTTATTGAAAAGCATTGCTGGAATTCCTTGTCAGCTAATGCTGAACTTCCCCTAAGTTTTGGGGAACTACTACCTGCTAAAAAAAACACCACCTTAAAAAAAACAAAAGTAGCAAAAAACCAACAAAAATTCCTTTACACTTAAAAGTTAAGCTTCCTAGGATCTCTTAAACTAGACAGAAAATACAATGCAGTCTATATTATGAAAATATGTGTATATATACATCAAGCTAAATGGTGTAGTGTACAAGCTTGTTGGGATGGCAATGTAACAAAAGATAAGCAAGATGAACCAGATATAAACAGTAAAATGTTCATTTCTAGCCCTTTCACTTTTCTCTAATTAGCTCCTTACTTTATCTGTGATAATCTGTATATATTTCTTTACTCATAGTGATAGGATACTGAGTTTGTATTCGTGATTTATTACCAAAATATAGAATAAGTCTCCCTCATTAGCAGATAATGAATGTGAGCAGGTGAAAGACAGAATGTCTTCATTTTATAAGTGTAAATGACTCTGGAAGCCAGGTAATCCACCTTTATTCTTGGGTCTGATTAGCGCTGCCACTTGAGTGCTTTGCCATTCGAAATCAAGCATCTTGAATAGTAAGAAACTGGATTGTGTCATAATCCCAGTCTAAGAGAATTAAAACTCGCATATCAGCATCACAGGGAAGAAGGAAGGAGTAGCAGGAACTAGAATTGCGAAGGGGTTAGCTAAAGTGTCTGTTCGTGTAACAACTTGTGCTTGTATTCCTGAGTTCCACAATATAAGAGTTTTTTCCAAAAGAGGTTGACATGAGGTAAGTGTACCTTGTGACTCTGGATCATACTGAAGGTGATTTTGTTATGCTCTAGTTCTCCAGATGTGAGCCATGCGTTGTGTTGAAGAAAACAAAAACATGTAAAGTATTTTTGCCATCCCAAAGTGAAGCACAGCTGTTCATAAAAAGAAGCTTTTAGACTTTAAAGAAAAGCATATGGAAACACAGGCTTAATAATTTATAGTGAAATGTTTCACTTTCCTATATCCACAAGAGCAAATATATGACACTGTTTGCAATATTTGATTCAATATATTAACAAACAATTATTTCCCAAACATCAGGTGTACACTTACCATACTATATACAGAGAAAAAAAAAAAAAAAGGCAGTTTAACAACATAGTAAATCCTTGAGATTGCTTCCGTAGTGGTAATGAAGCACTTTATGCACCATCTTGAGAGAGATGCTTAAGAAAAATTTGTTTCAGAGTATATATCTTTAATCCTCTTGCTAATTCCCAAAATGCAAAAGTCTTTTCCAGGAAATATTTTTTTAGAAAAACATAAGCAGATCATTTTTCTAATATAAAGATTTATTTTCAAAAAGCTGTTTCTAGAATTTTTCAGAAATTGAAATAACTTCATGGAGTAGCAAACTGAAAAAATACCTAGGCAGTGTAGTTCTTTTAAACTCCAAAATTATTACAATGCCTGTGATCACTGGGTAAACACTTTTCTTTCTACTGTGGAGACAGAGAAATTAATTTATTCTTAAATATGGAAGTTTCTGTAACTATAGGAATTGGACAGTTGTCACTAATTCACGCAATCTGTGTTTTTTATTAGAGAGCAGCTCATATGCCTTTGTAGCTGTTGGTAAAGGCAGGGTATGAACCAGCAAAAGAAGGTGTCAGGAGATCCATTTTTAAGACCCAAGCATGATATCTGCAATATTATCAGTTTGACCTGCCTCTTCCCTGAAGATTCGCCTATGTGGATGTCATCAGCATAATCTTGAACTAAATCTAAAACCAGTGATGGTCCAAGAGATTCTGTATGTTTCTACTACCATTATTCCTGATTTCAACACAAATCTTCATAAATACATGAACTGAGTTTTATCATGTGGTTGTCAAATAGAAGGGGTAAGCTTAGTGGTCCAAGAGTTTCTTAAGACTCAGAAGGGACCCCTTGAATAGTCAGATCAAGTTTTTCTATCCCCTTAGACTATATAATATCAGTACTTAATGAAAATAGTGACTCGTAGCTTCATCTAGTCCAGGTGTTTGACAATATTTATAATATTTAAAGCTGTCTTAGAAATTTCTCGACTGCTTTGTGACAGCTAATATCTTCTTTCTATATGTACTCTTTGCCAAAATATAATAATTATTTCTATGTTAAGATTATCTCTGAATTTAAATGCTACTTCCCTTATTCTAGTGCTTAATGCTATATTTTTAAAGAAGTCATATACTTAGGTTGTCATCTTCTCTCTTGATCTTAATTTTACTGGGATAACCAAAATAAGTATATTTTAGCTGTCCATTCTAAAACAGATCACCTATTCAAAAAATGTGTATTTTATCTTTTTCCAAATCCACATCACACGTATGCTTAATTGTATGCATCTATTTTGTCTTAGCCAATTATGTCTTTTTCATCTGACTCCTGTAAGTGTCTCAAAGATGCTCTTTGATTGACTAAGATACACATATCTTTCTTTATCTTTCCTTTGGTGTAGCTCCATTCACAGCAGAAATTCTGGTTGTCCTTGAGTGCTTGACCTGCACTTTTGACTTCACATTAATACTTATTTCCTGAAGCAAGTAATACACAATGAAAATTCACGATTCTTGCTCTCGCAGTTGGCAGTCCTAAACTACACCACCTACGTTTCATTACAATTACTATTCCGAGTTTTCTACTGTCCATGACTTGAAACAAGACTAATCCAGGTCCCATTCTTTGCAACCATAACTTCAATTAGTATACAATCATTGCAGCTAATTCTTTCTAATTTCATTAGTGCTCTAGCTGTTCTGGGTCAAATCCTTCCATTAACCAAACCATGTTATGTGAATTATGTTGCTACCAGTTTTAGAATATGTTTTACTCTTGCAAAGGGATAAAATACCACTAGAGTAAATTCCGGGTATATTTCCGGGTCAGTAGGCTCCATAAGATGAAGTCTTACTATGTTCATAGTTCACTTTCTCTGTCTTTGCCATCAGGAAAACAATCCCTTCTCCACACAGATAACATAACATAAAAAAGAAGAAAAAAAAATCAAAACAAAACAAAAAACCAAAACCCTTTAAGGCTGCAAACATTACCAAGTGAAAACAAGAAGATAAATATTTTAAGCAAAAAGTCATTAAAGATGAAAGGTTATTAACAACCTAACAGTAAAAGGCTCAGACAACTCAATATTTCACTTGGTTTATGACTTTCATCTTACACCTTGATTTACATCAAGAGCTCTCATAGTCTTAAACATATTTATTGTTCAGACTTATTTATAATTGCCAAATTCTGAAATGGATCTTTCTTCAACTTAAATCACCATAACAAATTTTAAGTCTATTCACAAAAAAAAAGGGCTATATTTATGGCAATAGATACATTGTTTCAAGCAAAATAATACAAGGTTATTCCTTTTTAGCATATCGTGGAACTCATAGTTAACTGTTTTATGCAACACATGAGAAGCTCATTATAATAATTTTACATAGAGCAATGAATTTTTTCATTCCTCAAGGTAGTTGTAAGAATTTTTACAATTTAATAAAAAGTAATATGAGGTAGGAACTGTATTTTACCCACCTTCTCCTCCTCCTACATCAAAGCTCTATATGCATAAAGCAACTTGTTTTGTGGGCACCGAGATGAAAAATTTCTTTCTCTCTTCCAGAATTTGCATATTATACTAGACTATACTAGAGTTTGGGATATAAAAGTTTACTTCCAACCAGTGTACATATTTTTTTAAATTAAGATCTCTTCACATCTCTCCTTTTTTCCCTTATCTCCTTTCCCTCCCCCCAAAAAATCCAGTTTCCCCATTCCTGATAAGAGATAGGAGAGACAGATTAATTCTATAGAAATTTGGGAGTTTACTCAAGAGACAAAAGTTCTGGATGCTTTTTATCTCCATGTTCCAGAATATTTGTAATTTATCTCAAAATTACTTAATCTGAAACAAAAATGGAACATCACACTGATAATAATAAAGTTTTTGTGTTCAGGTTTTTGTTTGTTAGCACATTTTTTAAATGAATGTACTGCTGCTGAGGTGTCCCATTATTTCAGTTACATTCAGAGTGCATCTAATTGAATGAGATCTCTGGCATCCCAGTGTAGCTAGCTGAAGAGGTGAAGTTCTTTAGTCCCAAACGCAGTCGTCGCATCATCTTCCTGGGCAACAATACATCTACATGAAGATTCTGTTGTTTTCGTTACTGAAAAAAGAGAAGTCTAGTCTGGGCTGACTGTCTTAGCTAGTTAACTCCTACCATAATGCTAGTATTTTTTTCAATATCTAAACTTTAACAGTTTTCTCTTAGATGTTTTATATTTAGTTTTAGTACTGTAATAAAATCACGTTTAGGCACAAGGCTATTAAAAAGACCTTCTGTTAACGAAAAAAATGAAATGCAACTACACTGATGATGATGTAGTCGAGAACTTCTACTTGGTAGACATCATATGACATGTCTTGTGCATGCACCAAAGTATTGGCTTAGGATATGGTGCTTTGGTGCATTAATTTTCTTTTCTGCGTTCCAGATGTCCTAACTCTAAGCAGTCATGAGAATATTATATAGACACTGCAAAATGAGCCCAAAGATAACAGGCATTACACAATAAATTGATACGTCACTGTGAAATAGTGAGAAGTAACTCGTGAAGTGGCATTACTTATCTGATCCTTGCCTGGATTCTCAATTTTGTCAAGATGCCCACATATGTTCAAGAACAATGCTAGAAAATGTCAGTTTTCACTTTAGGTTTAAATCTTAAACCAGCTGTGAGGATAAACAATTCTTTTTTACTACTTTGTTTGTTTGTTTGTTTGTTTTGCCAATATCAGTCTGATCAAGAAGATTGGAAATAAGTTGGAAACAAAACATCTGTAACCATCACAGCAGAGCAATTGACTAAACAGCCCTGAATATGAGTAACACCACCGAAGAAACTGGATAATTTTTAAATGGAGCTAGAACATTTTTTGTACCATATTAGGCATGTTGTTCCTAATGAACCGGGAATTACCTTCCGGCCTATGTTTCTAATCACACTACTATCCACCCAAAATATATTTTATGTATTTATGTCAAATTTGTTTAAAAATTACTAGAAAATACAGATAGAGAAATTATCTGGGGAAAAAAAAGTATACATAACTTCTTAGAGGAAAACCAAGCATGAAGCCTCTCAGTGGTATTAAATATAATGTATAAGCAGATACATTTTTCTTGATGAAAAATCTCAAGAAATTTGAAAGCTGCAAATCATAATTTCAGACTTGATACAGTACAGAAGACTGACACAACAGTCTTCAATTAGTACTACAGAAAAATTTCTGGAACTGTATCCCATCTAAAACACCACTGATAATCAAAACCTTTCTGTAGGTAAAAAGTGTTCCTTTTTACTTTAGTACTGCAACATTGAAACTGTCTGTTCTTTTCCTGTACACAGTTGTTTGTAGTGAAACCAAAGCCAAAGATCAAATAAATGTCACAGCTCAAATTGACTCACAGAAATAATGCACAATATCTCTTTCTCCTTTGCTGTTTTCAGCTGATGAGACGGTGTCTGCTGGCAGAATTCCTTTGCACATTATTTCTTAAACACATTATCTCAAAGTTATTGTATTTTATTTTACTTCTATTTCTCTGTTATTCAAAGCAATCCAGTGTTCTCTGTATATTTTATTCCTTCCCTGTGATCATAATGACTCCTGAATGTTATGCTATCACTTATAACACAATATCACTGATTTGGTGTTCGAACCCTTTTTTTAGAAGTAATCGATTAAATTATGGCTTGTTCCCTGTTTAGACCCTTGAGTACCTCCCCTAAAAACTGCATCCAGTTTTGTATTACCTCTTTTAACACTAGTGCATTGGTTTTGACCGGTATTTCTCACCTTACAAACTTTGTGCTGATACTCTTAAGTTTTATACAAAACTGGAGTAGCTAGACAATAATGTAGCGTAAGAATTGAATTTTATATCTTTTGTGATAGAACCAAGTCATTGTAGCCATGAAAAGCCATCTGCAGAAAGAACATGAGAATATTTAGCTGAAAACTAAAGTGAAAGTGAAGAAGAATATCTTGTCAGTAATGCTCAAGTGAAAGTTAAGAAAATATCTTGTCAGTAATGCTCAAGATTCATGAGAGCAATCTTTGATGTCCAAGGGTTTTTTAGACCTTTCTCATCTGAAAAATTCCTATGGTGTATGCTTTTCTTTAAATCTTAAAGTTGTCTCTAGAAATTAATTTAATCTCTGTGTACCTAGAAAAACAGTTTATTAATTTAAAAATATTTTCTTCTGAAGAAAGATTAAGATCCTAGGCTCTAGAGGAAGACCATAGATTTGCATAGTGATCTATGCAGGCCTAAAATTAATTTCCGGTTTAACTTCAATTTATTGTCCTGAAAATGCGAAGATATGTATTACTCATATATTTAAAACCATTCAGTAGGTAGAGATTAAATAAGTAGATGGACATTTGTAAAGAAAATTTGTACTTGAGCATCTAAATAAACCGCCTGCTTTTCAGAATGCCACTCAAAATTCTCATTTCAATCAAAACCCACAGCTATTCAGGACACCTGGATATAATCAACTAAAAATAGCTTTTGAAATTCAGTTTTTTGCAGCTCCAGATAATCTAGATTTTGCCAAAGCAGGCTTGTGTGATGTAAAAAATGACAAAATGTTGTCTTCATGTATATCTTCTTTTTCCAATCTACAGTCTGTACACTGGGTTAAAAAAAAAAAAAAAGCTAAGATGTCACTTGGAGAGTTTGTAAACAGATTTTAGTATTTTCTATATGTTGTGAATATGTTCTATATTTAGTGAATTGAGCAGGTAATATTTATGTAGGGTTACCTCCATCACATAATATATTTTTAAGGAGAATTATTTATATGAAACAAGGGTTTGGGTGTTTTTTTTTTTATTTAGGACACTTTTGTTCATATATTTCCTTTGAATTTGCATCTCATTAACATTATGCTTAAATGTTACCCGTGTCACAATGCAAGTAAATAATCAATGATCAAAAAACATATTATTAAGCTCTGCAGCTCTGTGTTCATATATGAAGCGGGCTGCTTGTTTATCACCACAGTGCACTCAAATCCTATCTATTAAGCTCTGCAGCTCTGTGTTCATATACGAAGCGGGCTGGTTGTTTATCACCACAGTGCACTCAAATCCTATGAACTGGCTATGCACTGGAGTACTTTTTTCTTCTCTCCCCCCTCACCCCCGTAAGCGGTTGTTGCGGTTGCCATGGAAACAATCTAGTATCACAGACAGTGGACAAGATAACTTACGTGACTGAAAATAGTGGGTGCTCTTACTACTCATCAAGTGATGTATTCAGGACTAGGTGGTTCACCTGAAAACATCTGGAGATTCAGCATATACTTTTTTCTGGTCACTTTTATAACCAGAAAAGGTGAATCTCCCTACTATATCAAGAATAGATTATGGCGAAATGTTACTGTCTTTTAGCATATGTAAAATTTACAAATAAATTTGCAAAAACAAAGTTGAAGTTCAGATTATAGGAACAGAACTGGAAAGGACAACTTGGTGGCAGAATTCAGTCTCCCCGGTGTACAGGGAGCCATGTTACAGCATTCCTCTCCCTAAAAAATCGAGGTTAGCTTAAAACCTTTGTTTAAAAATGCCATATAGCTCTAGCGTGAATTCAGATTTCTTACAGATGGATGTCAGGCATTACACATGATTATACATATATATGCATTTTTTTTTTATTGAGAGTTAACATACTTCATGCCCTGGTAGTCCCTGCTGAATTAAACTTCATGTATCAGTTGCTGCAGGTACACTCAGGCAAATTCATAGTTGAATCAACTCTAGGTTTTGGGTTTTTTCTTAAGGAGAGTAAATTCACATCCAAAGTTATAACGTTTTTGTCAATAAAGTTTATTTTCTCAGAGTTGTTGTGGTAAGGTAACAATAATATTTTATAACTTACCTTCAAACACTGAGTTCTACTAAAGCTGATAACATGGTGTATAAAGCATCAAGTAACTGCAGTTTCTAAAATGTAACACTTGTTCTGTCTGGAAATGACAGAATGCAGTAATCGTGATCTCTTTTTTTTTTTTTTTAATCGGTAGGAAGTGCTGAATGTTGCTCCATATTATTCTTATGACAGTGAAAGAGCCAACTTATTTTGTTAGCTATAGCACAATAATTGCATGTCAAGAATATAATGCTTCACATGCAGATTGCCTCGAGATTTGAAGGGTAATAATATGAAACACTGCCAAAAAGCAAGACAGTGAAAATTAAGCTGTGTTCTGGTTTTCAAAGTAGATAATGTTAAATTAAACACTTGCGTACAGTACCTAATGCAACTACAAGTGCTATGTGTGAGAATTTTATACTCTTGAGCAGCTGGTTTTATACCTGTTGCTTCATTGCTTATGTACTGAATAACCTGACAGAGTTTACTTTGCAGTGAAGTGGATAAGTAATGTTTATTTTTGAGGTTACTGAAACACTGTGGTATCTACAAGGGCATACAGGATTGCAAAAAGAGCTCAACTTCAGTAATTTACTGCCTCGTTCTAAAAATGATTTAGTCCATTTTTAAAATAGAGTTAGACTTAAATTCTTTATTAAAAAAAACAATTAAAAATTCCACAAATAGGAAAGAGCTTGCTTTCTGTAATAAAACCAACTATACATTTCATATGCTTCAAATATTTAAAATACCTGAAAGTTTTATGTACTAACACTGAATGTAAAGCCCCCTTGTGCCCTTCATCAAACCACTGTAAGTTCCACAGGTAACTGTATCACTCTAATTTAATGATTGACGCATGGCTGGTGTTCACAGTTGCCCAACAGATACATTGACAATGTGTTGCTGCTACCTCCTAGCACAGGGTAAGAGCGATGGTTGCTGTACTCAGGGTGGGAGATGTCTCCATGCCACCAATTCCAGGTACTCAGCTCTTGGAGAGAAGAAGAATTCATGGACCTGGCAGGCTCACTGTTTTCTCAGTGAGTTGCCATTTAACTTGGGCACTTCTGCCCCGGGCTGGCACACTGGCAGGCATCGCTTTATGCCGTGTGGGAAGGCTACGCACCTGAGAGACCTCTTTTCCAGAGGGCAGAAGCCCAAAGACTCCTTACCTTATATCTCATTTTCTAAGTGGTTTTGTTCCTGCAGTTCCTGTCTTTCTCCCGAGTCCTTTATCCAGCAAGGTGTTGCAGCTGTCTCAGAAATAAGCTTAATTACCTTTATATGCCACTGAAAATAACCTGAAATGTGTAATTAGAGTAAGACCAAAGTTAAAGTAAGTATCAGTAAGGTGAATGTTCCGGGTTTACTGTTGTTTCCAACCTTCTAAAGCGCCACTTTGTTAAATGAAAGAAGCACAGATTGAAGTAAAAAAACATAAACTGTTTTTCTGGTGTGCAACATACAATTTCTTTTTAAGGGGCAAATAAACATTTCATAACTAAAAGCCTTAGATTGTTTTGCTACATGTTAAAACTGACCTTGGTTATATATT
>NW_010555535.1:0-4512 GCF_000687285.1 Phaethon lepturus
CTTCCCACCGCGGCCCGCAACGCTCCCCTCTGGTCGCTTGCCGTCCTCATGCGGTGGCTCGCCACTGCCATTCTGCATCTATTCAGTCGTTTGCCTTTACTAGTTCACAGCTGTGGTCTTCATGAAGGAAAAAGTATCCTTTTTTATTCATTTTCCTTCCCGCTCCCCCCCCGTAATAAAGCACGCTCTGCTAACTGTTTTGTGCCTGCTTTGGTTTGCGTGTGTCCCAGCCAGGCGCTGGTGAGCTGCAACATGCCGGTACTGGGGTGACCACGTCGCCAGCTGAAGCAGGGCACATCTCCTGGAGAAGCTCCCCTGGAGAAACCGTGATGTAAAGTATACCAGCAACAGGGAGATCCCAGAACAAGCTCAGAAAGAAGCTTTCACACTCAATTGCCGTAATTATTCCACATTTGTCTTACTCGTAGCATGGTTTTTCAGTCCTTAAAATCCTTCTGTGCTAGACTGCCTGTTGTCAAATCCGGTTCATCGTACAGATCATTAAGTGTGCTGAGCGCCCTAAAGCCTCTCCAGCTAAGAAACCACAGCATTCAGTAAAAGAGTGTAACAGTTTATCAGCACCAAGGAAGGAGATCTACTCCCACCTCCAGCCTCTTTTCTCCTGTCCTCAGCCAGTCCCAGGAGCTGTCAGGCTCTTCTGCGGGACATCTTAAGTCACTGCTCCAGCAGCAACCCAATCCAGACCATCAATATTTTTCTTCTGGGTTAAAGAGCCAAACCAGCAATGAAAAGATCTTGCAAGCACCAGCGCCAGCCAGAGAAAGGGAAGGGAAGGTGTGGCTGGAAACAGGAGAAGAGAGAAGGAGGAAGGAGAGACAGGAATGAGAGGGAAGGGTGATTCCCTTCTTTCTGGCACTAACAGGCTGTTTCATCATTTGAGCTGCCTGCGCAATTATATCCCTAGTTAAGCTAAACAGAGATTTTGTTGCAATGTACACTTTCCAATCCTCATAAGTTTCTTGATCTTACTTACTTGATCTAACTTACCAGTTACCAGCATCTTTGGTGAGCACCACAGGGGTGTGTGGGATTGGGGAAGCAGGCTCAGCAGTGCTGAATACAGAGGAACAGCCTCTCTGCGGCTGCTCAGAAGGTTCCTGTTTCTATATCCAACAATCAGCCAGGCCTGGCACCTCCCTGCGTGCCAGCGCCTGAACCATCGGCTACTGAGTCATGCAACTACAGATCATTAAATATATATGATGTGCGATTTTGGGCTTAGGGTGTCAATTCACAAAAATCCTGTATTAGGTGCCTTCTGGGCCAGGAGGGAGGGAGGGAATCTAGCTAATAATGACTGGTCATTACTGCTTTTGAAGTGCTAAATTCTCTGCATAGCCAAAAGTTAATTTTTACCGTAAGTATAGTGAAAGGTTTAAAACTTTGCATGCTCAGACCAAGTATATAACATTTCCTCCTGCAGTGAGCTCAGTGTGGTGAAGCCCTGTACCCACCCTGGAGAATCAAAAGCACTGTAGTGTCCATACAGCATGGAAATTACAGGTGGTACAATTCTTTTAGGCACCGGTGCTGACAACTGAAGGGCACATCAAATGCCCCTCTCATTGCAAAGACTCTGCTCTCTTCTCCAGAAAGCTATGTCGTTATTTGCTATTTTCTACATTATCTCTTGTCGTGATCTTTCAAGACAGCCTGCTATCAAGGTAGCAGCCTTTGTCAGTGGATGTCAGACCTACACTGCCAATGCATGCTTTCTGATTTCACCCATGAGACTCTCATGGACATTCATTTTCCTTAGGATGATGTCCTAGCCCAAACACTTGGCTCCATATAGTCTATTACTTGTTGGGCATACTGTGTGTGCACTATTACTGGTATATAATCTAAGAACAAGCAAAGTCCATCTTACAGGCAGTAGCTCTGGCACTACATTCACCTGAGGGACATCCGCCTTGCTAACAAAAGTGAATCTTATCATCCTCATCTCCAAATGTATCATGAAACACAATTTCAATAAAGATTTTGAAGAACAGTATGAGACTGCTGCTTCTTGCTAAAGAACAGTTTTTGGACAGAAAAAGATTAACCTTGTTGTACTGAACAGCTTTCTCAAAATTACTGTTCATTTAAATACAGGAACAAAACATAGTAAAACAGAGGGATAATTGCTGGAAAATGGCTGTATCTAATCTGTGCAACCAGAGCAGTTTGGCATGTCTCAGGGTCCTCATCCTTCAAATACACAGGCCAAAGGCAATTCCAGCTACTGTTCTAGTCCTGTGTTCTTCCCAGGAAAACCAAAGCTTGCAAGGGGGTGGCACACGCCTCAGTCACTCTGTGACATGAACTGAGGACCTGGGACAAGGGAGATGTTTCTGTGCCCCAGAATTTGGAGTTAGGCAGCAGAAGGGCCTGGCTGTATCGAAGAACTCCATTGAGACTGGGGAGCTCTAAGGAGTCAGAGGTGAATCGCCCAAACAAATGGCTCTTGATTGGTTCCTGAGGTATTTGCAAAAGGATTATCTATTGTTTGAGAGAGGTAGAACAAACGTCCGAGTTACCAGTTTTTGCTTGTTGAAATTAGAGCACCCATGGGCAATAGTGTGGTAATTTTCCATTGTCAATATCCTGTTTGTAGGGTTTTGTACTAGTCTTGTGCCAACTTTCAAAGAATAATAGAAACCACCTACTGATTGGTATCAGTCTCAGCTGTTGCAAAAATCTTAATAAAATCATACATGGTCGTTACCTGAAAATTCACATTTCTCCTTTGAAGCTGGAAACAAGTTGTGCTTTTGTTCGCTAGGAAACTCTCCACCTGTTCAACAATGAGACATTATCAGTGGTCACTCAAAATGTGTAAAAAATGTACAAGATAGCACCCTGTCAGTACTGGAAGTAGAATAATTGTATTAAAGCAGTTCTGTACCTGGGGTAGTTATGAGGGAGTTAATGGGTTCTGCTTTAAGCCAGGTACAAGGAGTGTCCTGATGTATTGTTTGTATTTCTAGAACAAACCCGCCTCAAACTAGCTTAAGTAACTGTGCTGCATTGCACTGAGCCGAGCTGATACACCTCTAGACTTTGTAAACAAAAAGTTTCTGAGATTGCATACAGAAACAAGAATTTCAGCATAAAACCCTGTTATACAGAAGAAATTACATTACAGAAGCTTTGTTCCAGTAAGTTACTTAACATTAGAAACTGCTGGAATTAAAATTGCCTGAGTCACTTTGTTTCTGACTCCCCGTTCATATATGCCTGATCCTATCTTTTAAGGTCAATATAACATATTACTTTCATTGTCCCCTCCTCGGCCCACAGGGTGAGTGGTGCTCAGTGAATGTATGATTTTCCACTGTTCAGTTGGCAGGTTCATGCCTGATTTCCTGTCTGTTATTCAAACGCCGCTCTAAAGATGGAAATACTAATGTTGTCACCACCTTTTCTAAGTAACACTCTAGTGTCCGAGTGCTGTGCAAACAATCACTTATTTATTTTCTATCAATCATAATTCCCAAGATATGGGCAGGGAATTTGGGCACCTAAGCTGAGTAAGTGCGTAATGCATTATTCTGAGCTTTCAGTTCTACAAACCTGTGTCTTATGTTTGTGAGAATACCAAAGATTTTTTGTTAAATCACCACCGTCCTGGCTTCTCTCATGGTTGTGTGCACCCAACACTTCTGCAAATTAGACTCTGGGGCCTCTGTGGGGCAACTGGAAAATGAGGAAAGAGGAACCTCTTGTTGAGAGCCTGGCGAGAGGACTTGTTTGTCACTGCAGGAGAGCTCTGCGTCAGAGGTGGGAACAGCATCCAACTCTGCAGCCTGACGGTCCCAGGCATGAGCAGTCAGATGTTCCTCTCTCCTCCTCATTCATTAGATACCTTCCAACCTTTACAACGGATGAAGCAGAGGTCCTGCAGACAACAGGCTCCTTCATGCACAGCCCTGAGTCAGTCCTAGGAGAGAAGAGACAGGAAAGAGAGACGAGGAAGGGGTGGATTTGAGCTCCATGTGGGCAGGCGGGAGGGGTGACTGTGCTCTTCCTGTGCCTGTTCTGCAAGTGGAACTTCATTGGAAAGGACTTAAATAGTCTCAACAGCTCTTTCCTATCTCTGACGTACACGTTTCAATCTTTAAAAACCTGTATTCTTTGTTTTCATGTTGTAAAGACTAGAAACAGACAGTAAGCATAGTAGAAATAAGGCATGTATTTCACAGTAACAGTAATTTTTACTGTTTAACTGCTTCCCCAGGGATTCAGTGTTTTTTCCTTTCAGTGTCTCTAAATCAACACTTTATACATTCACATTAGACATGATCTGGTTCAGGCCGACGTTATGGTCTCTGATTTAGGTGACATTCTGTGGTCTCGAAGAAGCATGAAGCCAGACTAGAAGACTACAGACAGATCCCTCTGCCCTCAAAATATGTACATTAAAGAGCCTGGCAGAGCATACCGCAGTGTTCTGCCTTTGCTGGGTCACAGTGGTACACTGGAGTCAGCTGAAAGTGAAAATGCAGC
>NW_010555535.1:4543-7891 GCF_000687285.1 Phaethon lepturus
GTGCCACTGCCCAAGAAGCTCCACTGAGACCATTTGGCAGATGTCGTTGGTGGCTGCCGGTACACGGGGAGGACACACTGGCCACCTCTCCTTTGCACTTTGCTAACACAGGGCACAAGTGCTTGTGGCAAACACCGACTGAAGAACTATGAGCTCTGGTGCCTCGATGGGAGCCTGGCACTTTGTCTTAAAATGCCACAGTGGATAGAATCCAAATGTGGATAGATTTGAGCAGACACCAGCCTTTGGGTTGGGGTGGTGGGGTAGAGGTGGGCGCTCCTCTTGCACTGCTCTGGCTACTGGGGCTGTAACCTCTGGCAGAAGCGGTGAAGGAGAGCTGTGGTTGACAGCGACGACAACTGCTTCAGCAAGGCTCACCAGTGGCATCTGTTGGAGAATTTTTAGGGTACCCCTCAATGTGAATTACACACGTTTGTGCTTAAATATATAAGAAAAAATTAATGAACAATGCATTGGCCAGAGTGTCTCCGCAATATGCGGTTCTACGTGGAACCTGCAAAGATGCGTCACAAGCAGACTCCTGATATACACTTGCAGCAGCACCAGTCCCAAGGGTGGTTGCAAGGGGCACCTCAGCCCGGCCGTGGGTCCATCCCCCACCTCAGCTCTGCTGCCAAAAGGTGGCCCCTGAGCTTGAGTCGCTAAGTGCTCCCATTTCAAGATGGCTACAAGACAATGCTGAGGCTGTTTCTTATCTCATCACCAAGGGAAACTTCACTCCCTTGCAAGCAGTCTGTTCTGACTCTGGAATTCCTGCTACCAGCTAGTTTAACCCCTTCTTGCAGTTAGGCCTCCTCGCCCTCCATGCCAGATCGTTTCTCAGTCACAAATTACCACTGCTGAGCAGTTATAATTAGAATTTCCCTTTCAGGTCTTGTCATGGCTGGATGTCTTTAGACCAACCTGAAAATTTTGGGGGAGACCGTTGTGGGAACTTGAATCGCCGTGAGCCATCGGAAGGCGGCTCATCCGAAGGCATGTATTGGTGTTGGCGGAGCGCCCTGCTTTTCTGGGGAGCTGCCTCTGCGCTGACTCAGCAAGGCAAATGCTTTCCATAGCTCAGGAGTGGTGTTTGGAAGTCTGCCACCACATTTTTGACCACACCAAATCTGTTTAACTTACGAGATCAGTCTTGAGCCATATGGCTACTGGAGCACTGATGTTTGTCTATTTAAGAAAGCGATAATCTGTTCCCATTTGTAAACTTTCCACATGTTTCAATGTTTCTGTCTTTTTCCATGTGTTTTGTCTTTATCTTCCTCAGCTCCTGTTCTCTGCCACAACTACCCGTCAGTTTTTTCTACATGACCATGTCCTGTTTGCGCATTTCTTTTTCCATTTTTGTCATGCTACTTGTGGTTTCATTAAGTCTTTTCATCTGCAAAGAAAAGCCATAAGAGGTGGATCTCTGGTCTTTGTCTATTTAAGTTAAAAAATAATATAAAAAACATATAGAAAGAAATTGGTAAAATGCAATATTACAGCAATTTTGGTAGTGGAAATTCAGAATTACTTGTTAAGTATCGGCACAGATAGACAGTTTTTCAAATTAGCCATCTGCATTCAGTTGCAATTCAATTTTCCCAGGCCAGAGGGCTGATTCACATGTAAAGCTACTGGCCTGTACTTTGGACAGCTTGCTTATGTAGCACCATATTTACCTCTTTAATCTAATCTGGGCAGTTGAGCAGCCTCACACTTTCAAGTTGCTTTCACATTATGTCTATTACAACACCATGCCTTATTTTTCCTTTCTTCTGCACAATGAAGACATTGTCCACTGCCACAGATCCCTTTAGCCCCCCCAAAAAAAAAAGCTTTGGCTGCATAGAAATATGATCATGAAGACAAATATGTCACAGAAAAGGACTGGAGCTATGACTAGCAGATTTCTGCAGCAGTATAGAAAGGCACTCACTCTTCAATTCTTCCCTCGTATCCTCCAATAAATACTGTAATATAAAAAGTAGCACATAGAGATGCGGTAAATATAATATTCAAGTAATTTAGTACTAAAAGGGCACATGATTTTCCCTTGGAGGAGTAATACAGGGCTCAGTAATACGTGTCAACAAACAGGAGGAGCTGGAAGCCATTGTGCAGCAGGAAGTGTATGATATAGTTGCTATCACAGAAACATGGTGGGATGACTCACATGACTGGAGTGCTGCAATGGATGGCTATAAGCTCTTCAGAAGGAATAGGCAAGGAAGGAGAGGTGGTGGGGTAGCCCTGTATCTTAGGGATTGTTTTGATTATCTAGAGCTTAATGATGGTGACGACAGGGTTGAGTGTTTATGGGTAAGAATCAGGGGGAAGGTCAACAAGACAAATATCATGGTGGGAGTCTGCCATAGACCACCCAACCAGGATAAAGAGGCAGACGAAATATTCTATAAGCAGCTGAGAGAAGTCTCACAATCACTAGCCCTTGTTCTCATGGGGGATTTCAACTTATTTGACATCTGCTGGAAATACAATATAGCAGAGAGGAAACAGTCTAGGAGGTTCCTGGATTGTGTGGATGATAACTTCCTGTCAGAGCTGGTGAGTGAACCAAGTAGGGAAGGCACCCTGCTGGACCTGTTTTTCATGAACAGAGAAGGACTTGTGGGTGATGTGATGTATAGAGGCCATCTTGGGCATGGTGATCACAATATAATAAGCGTTTTCGATTCTTGGAGAATGAGGGGGGTCAGCAGAACCATTACTTCGGACTTCCAGAGGGCAGACTTTGGCCTGTTTAGGAGATGAGTTAACAGAATCCTTTGAGAGGTAGTCCTGAAGGGCAGAGGAGTCCAGGAAGGCTGGACATTCTTCAAGAAGGAAATCTTAAAGGTGCAGGAACAGGCCACCTCCATGTGCCAAAAGACAAGCTGACAGGGAAAAAACTGCTGAACAGAGAGCTTTGGCTGGAACTCAGGAAAAAACTAGGAGCATTTATGACCTTTGGAAGAAGGGTCAGGCAGCTCAGGAGGACTGCAAGGATGTTGTGAGGTTATGCAGGGAGAAAATGAGAAGGGCCACAGCCCAACTAGAAATTAATCCAGCTACTGCCGTAAAAGACAATAAAAAAAGTTTCTATAAATATATTAGCAACAAAAGGAGGGCTAAGGAGAATCTCCATCCTTTAGTGGATATGGGAGGAAACATAGTGAAAAAGGCTGAGGAAAAGGCTGATGTACTTAATGCGATAGGACAAGAAGATACGGCCTCAAGTTGTGCCAGGTGAGGATTAGATTGGATATTAGGAAAAATTTTTTCACCGAAAGCGTTGTCAAGCATTGGGACAGGCTGGCCCGGGGAGGGGGTGAGGGACCAACCCCT